>NC_056436.1:43058394-43358394 GCF_018296145.1 Oncorhynchus tshawytscha | reverse complement strand
ATGGTACCGGAGAGTAAAGAGGGGGGCGGCTAGCCACAGGCACAATTCCTTACTCCAGCAACTTTTCTCTGCGGGTTAGAGAGAAGACCACAGCTAGCGACCGTGTTCAGTGTGTATCCCGGCTCCTTTTTGTTTTCTAGCAGGCAGTGTGAAAGGGAGATTTAAAAAATTAAACAAAATTTTAAAAAAGTAGAGGTGTCTTTGGAGCGAAAGAGACAGGCAACGAACATTCATTTTGCTGCCTCGCTGTAGTACAGCAACTCTGTTCTGCAAGGCCCCAATGAAGTGTTACTGCAGCTCTTTTGGTATTTACATTGAGGCTTTGGCTCTTAAAGCACAGTGATAACGCTTCCCCACAGATATGTATAACTTCATTGTCATGTTTTTATCAGGTTAATGGGTGCCTGCAGCTGGATCGTTTATAGGGTAAATTGCAAGACATTGACAGTATCTCTGCCTATTTTGTTTGTGCCGTTCTCTCAATAAGATGCTATCTGGATGATGTTGAATACTCTGTGGAGTCACAAATTGACACTTGAAGTGTTCATCTAAAAGAGTTTGTTGTGGGATTAATGGGATTGAAAGTTTGTTTAGTATTTCAAATTCGTTTATGCTCTCAACCACTTTAAAAGCAATCATTAGTGGAGAGTTTTTCTGTAATAACTGTCAAAGCATGCAAAGGCGAAACGTTCCTTTTGACTAATCACTCGGCATAGGCGAGATCCCTGGAGTGAGGACAAGCCTGCACATAAAGGCCTCTAATCCCTTGCAACTGTTGTCATAGTGAATTATTGACAGCCTGAAGTTTCTCTTTCATTTTAGAGGATGTTTAGGAGCCAATTGCTAAAGATGTGTCTGAACTCTGTGGGGAATTAGAGTTGGTACAGATTCATCACGGTCTCCTTTGAGTTTGAAGGAGAGAAAATCAGTGTTAAGTGAATCAGTTATGGAGAAAATGTGTTAGATTAGTGTTGGATAAAATAGTGTTGGAGAAATCAGTGTTAAGAAAGTCAATGTTGGAGAAATCAGTGGATATGAGATGTCTGATCACCTCCCACCCTTCAAGCTCCTCTTTTTCCTATCTTAGTATCATATCGTAAATCATGCAGTCAATACTGCCAACATTAGCCATAAATAAAGTAAAAATAGTAGGAAAGCAGCAGCCTGTCGCTATTGTGATTAAGCTCCATCTCACAGTTAGCCAACCAGACCTTTTACCTATGACTCCCAGGGGGCACTGTGACAAGGTTAGCAACGCTAGCTAGGCATCTTCTTCAAGCTCCTCCACTGATACCAACCCCAGTCAGTTCAGATGGAGAGTGATGAATAGACACACCATAGGTTCCGTACGCGGGATATTGTAACGCTGATCTATATAACCTGCCAGGTCATCGATGCTCAATAGGATTTTGTTATTTGTGGATGCAACTGTTGATGATTATTAAAGTAACTGTCCAGCTAAAATTCCACTTTTGAAACTTCATATTCCGTTAACTCAAACCCAAATGATGTTGTTGACTCATCCTATACTTGTATTTGTTGCCAAATCATAAATAAAAAAATATTTTTAAAAAACACCTCAAAAAGGTATGTACAGTGCCTATAGAAAGTGTACACCCCTTTGAAAGTTTTTCACATTTCATTGAGTTACAAAGTGGGATTAAAATAGTTGGAATTGTAATTTCTTGTCATTGATCTATACAAAATACTACATGATGTCAAACTAAATAGAATTCTACAAATGTTAATAATACATCTTAATACAAATTAAATAATGAAAATATAGTCATTGCACAAGTATTCACTCCCTTTGTTTAGGCAAGCCTAAATTAGTTTAGAAGTAAAACGTGGCCTAACAAATTACATAATACACTGCTCAAAAAAATAAAGGGAACACTTAAACAACACAATGTAACTCCAAGTCAATCACACTTCTGTGAAATCAAACTGTCCACTTAGGAAGCAACACTGATTGACAATAAATGTCACATGCATGCTGTTGTGCAAATGGAATAGACAACAGGTGGAAATTATAGGCAATTAGCAAGACACCCCCAATAAAGGAGTGGTTCTGCAGGTGGTGACCACAGACCACTTTTCAGTTCCTATGCTTCCTGGCTGATGTTTTGGTCACTTTTGAATGCTGGCGGTGCTTTCACTCTACTGGTAGCATGAGACGGAGTCTACAACCCACACAAGTGGCTCAGGTAGTGCAGCTCATTCAGGATGGCACATCAATGCGAGCTGTGGCAAGAAGGTATGCTGTGTCTGTCAGCGTAGTGTCCAGAGCATGGAGGCGCTACCAGGAGACAGGCCAGTACATCAGGAGACGTGGAGGAGGCCGTCGGAGGGCAACAACCCAGCAGCAGGACCGCTACCTCCGCCTTTGTGCAAGGAGGAGCAGGAGGAACACTGCCAGAGCCCTACAAAATGACCTCCAGCAGGCCACAAATGTGCATGTGTCTGCTCAAACGGTCAGAAACAGACTCCATGAGGTGGGGGTTGTGCTTACAGCCCAACACCGTGCAAGAGGTTTGGCATTTTCCAGAGAACACCAAGATTGGCAAATTCGCCACTGGCGCCCTGTGCTCTTCACAGATGAAAGCAGGTTCACACTGAGCACATGTGACAGAAGTGACAGAGTCTGGAGACGCCGTGGAGAACGTTCTGCTGCCTGCAACATCCTCCAGCATGACCGGTTTGGCGGTGGGTCAGTCATGGTGTGGGGTGGCATTTCTTTGGGGGGCCGCACAGCCCTTCATGTGCTCGCCAGAGGTAGCCTGACTGCCATTAGGTACCGAGATGAGATCCTCAGACCCCTTGTGAGACGATATGCTGGTGCGGTTGGCCCTGTGTTCCTCCTAATGCAAGACAATGCTAGACCTCATGTGGCTGGAGTGTGTCAGCAGTTCCTGCAAGAGGAAGGCATTGATGCTATGGACTGGCCCGCCCGTTCCCCAGACCTGAATCCAATTGAGCACATCTGGGACATCATGTCTCGCTCCATCCACCAACGCCACGTTGCACCACAGACTGTCCAGGAGTTGGCAGATGCTTTAGTCCAGGTCTTGGAGGAGATCCCTCAGGAGACCATCCGCCACCTCATCAGGAGCATGCCCAGGCGTTGTAGGGAGGTCATACAGGCACGTGGAGGCCACACATACTACTGAGCCTCATTTTGACTTGTTTTAAGGACATTACATCAAAGTTGGATCAGCCTGTAGTGTGGTTTTCCACTTTCATTTTGAGTGTGACTCCAAATCCAGACCTCCATGGGTTGATAAATTTGTTTTCCATTGATACTTTTTGTGTGATTTTGTTGTCAGCACATTGAACTATGTAAAGAAAAAAGTATTTAATAAGAATATTTCATTCATTCAGATCTAGGATGTGTTATTTTAGTGTTCTCTTTATTTTTTGGAGCAGTGTAAGTTGTATGGACTCACTCTGTAGAAAATAATAGGGATTGACATGATTTTTGAATGACTACCCCCTTCCTCTGTCCCCCATACATACAGTGCCTTCGGAAGGTATTCAGACCCCTTGACTTTTTCCACATTCTGCTACGTTACAGCCTTATTCTAAAAAAACTTCTTTTTTTAAAAATTCACCTCAGCAGTCTATACACAATACCCCATAATGACAAAGCGAAAACAGGTTTTTAGAAATGTTGCAAATGTATTAAAAATATAAAACAGAAATACCTTATTTACACAAGTATTCAAACCCTTTACTATGCGACTCGACATTGAGCTCCTGTGCATCTTGTTTCCATTGATCATCCTTGAGATGTGTCTTCAATTTGATTGGAGTCCACCTGTGTTAAATTCAATTGATTGGACATGATTTGGAAAGGCACACACCTTTCTATATAAGGTCCCACGGTAGACAGTGCATGTCAGAGCAAAAACCAAGCCATGAGGTTGAAGGAATTGCCCGTAGAGCTCGGAAACAGGATTGTGTTGAGAAACAGATCTGGGGAAGTTAACCAAAAAATGTCTGCAGCATTGAAGGTCCCCAAGAACACAGTGGCCTCCATCATTCTTAAATGGAAGATGTTTGGCTGATAAATCTCTCGAGTTCCTCTGCAGCACTCCACCAATCAGACCTTTATTATAGACTGGCCAGACAGAAGCCACTCCTTAGTAAAAAGGCATATGACAGGCCGCTTGGAGTTTGCCAAAAGACACCTAAAAGCCTCTCAAACCATGAGAAACAAGATTCTCTGGTCTGATGAAACCAAGATTGAATTCTTTGGACTGAATAGCAAGCGTCATGTCTGGAGGAAACATGACACCATCCCTACATTGAAGCATGGTGGTGGAAGCATCATGCTGTGGGGATGTTTTTCAGTGGCAGGGACTGGAAGACTAGTCAGGATTGATGCAAAGATAAATGGAGCAAAGTACAGAGAGATCCTTGATGAAAACCTGCTCCAGAGCGCTCAGGACCTCACACTGTGGAGAAGGTTCGCCTTCCAGGACAACGCCTTTAAGCACACAGCTCCCCATCCAACCTGACAGAGCTTGAGAGGATCTGCAGAGAAGAAAATGGGAGAAACTCCCCAAATACAGGTGTGTCATACCCAAGGAGACTCAATGCTGTAAATGCTGCCAAAGGTGCTTCAAGAAAGTACTGAGTAAAGGGTCTGAATACTTATGCAAATGTTATTTCCTTGTTATTTATTTATGTCCTGTGTAAGACGGATTACCAGGACGTGTACTCCGAGCATGCGCTGACCAACAGGCAAGTGTCTTCACTGACATTTTCAACCTCACCCTGTCTGAGTCTGTACTAACAACATGTTTCAAGCAGACCACCATACTCCTTGTGCCCAAGAACTCTAAGGTAAACTGTCTAAATAACTATCGACCCGTAGCACTCACATCAGTAGCCATGAAGTGCTTTGAAAGGCTGGTCATGGCTCACATCAACACCATTATCCCAGAAACTCTAGACCCACTCCAATTTGCATAACGCCCCGACAGATCCACAGATGATGCAACCTGGACAAAAGGAACACCGATATGAGAAAGCTATTCATTGACTACAGCTCAGCGTTCAACACCAAAGCTCATTACAAAGCTAAGGACCCTGGGACTAAACACCTCCCTCTGCAGCTGGATTCTGGACTTCCTGACGGGCCTCCCCAAGTGGTACGGGGAGGTATCAACACATTTGCCATGCTGATCTTCAACACAGGGGCACCTCAGGGGTGCATGCTCAGTCCCCTCCTGTACTCCCTGTTCACGCATGACTGCATGACCAGGCACAACTCCACCACCATCATTAAGTTTTCCGACAACACAACAGTGGTAGGCCTGATCTCTGACAATGACGAGACAGCCTATAGGGAGGAGGTCAGAGATCTGGCTGTGTGTTGCCAGGATAACAACCTCTCCCTCAACGTGATCAAGACAAAGGCGATAATTGTGGACTACAGGAACAGGAGGACTGAGCATTCGACGGGGCTGTAGTGGAGCAGGTTGAGCGCTTCAAGTTCCTTGGTGTCCACATTTCCAACAAACTATCATGGCCCAAACACATTAAGACAGTCTTGAAGAGGGCATGACAAAGCCTATTCCCACTCAGGAGACTGAAAAGATTTGGCATGGGTCCTCAGATCCTCAAAAAGTTATACAGCCCCACCATCGAGAGCATCCTGACAGGTTGCATCACCGCCTGGTATTGCAACTGCTTGGCCTCCGACCGCAAGGCACTACAGAGGGTAGTGCGTACGGCCCAGTACATCACTGGGAAAAAGCTTCCTGACATCCAGGACCTCTATACCAGGCGGTGTCAGAGGAAGGCCCTATACATTGTCAAAGACTCCAGCCAGCCTAGTCATAGACTGTTCTCTCTGCTACTGCACGGCAAGCGGTACCGGAGTGCCAAGTCTAGGTCCAAAAGGCTTCTTAACAGCTTCTACCCCCAAGCCATAAGACTCCTGAACAGCTAATCAAATGGCTACCCAGACTATTTGCATTGTCCCACATTACCTCGACTAACCTGTACCCCCGCAGATTGACTCTGTACCGGTACCCCCTATATATAGCCTCGCTACTGTTATTTTACTGCTGCTCTTTAACTAGCGGTTATTTTTTACTATCACTTATTTTTCTTAAAACTGCATTGTTGGTTAAGGGCTTGTAAGTAAACATTTATTTCACTGTTGTATTCGTTGCATGTGACAAATAAAATTTGATTTAAGATCGGTGTGGAAGAAGTTGACTGGGCTGCACAGATTTATGACCTCAACCCCATCGAACACCTTTGGAATGAATTGGAATGCCAACTGAGAGCCAGGCCTAATCACCTAACATCAGTGCCCAACCTCACTAATACTCTTTTGGCTGAATGGAAGCAAGTCCCCGCAGCAACGTTCCAACATCTAGTGGAAAGTCTTCCCCGAAGAGTGGAGGCTGTTATAGCAGCAAAGAGGGAAAGAGATTAAATAAATCACTTACCTTTGAAGACCTGTTTGCAATCTCCCTGTTTGGGCGCAGGAACGATGTTTCTAATTAATCCTCAGGTACTCTAATATCTAAATAAATTATCATATTTAAGACGGGGAATAGTATGTTCAATAGGGAAGGTAATAACGAAGAGTGCGCACCTCATTCACGCTCCAGCAAGACTACTTTTCTAATGAGAGACACCTTGTAGTTTTTCCAACTACTTGCTAATTTCTCAAAAAACAAGCCTGAAACCCTTTCTAAAGACTGTTGACATCTAGTGGAAGCCATAGTAACTGCAAGCTGGGTCCTATCTATTTGTATTTCCCATATGCTAGCACTGAAATGTCCTGTGACCTCAAATAAAGAATATTCAGGATGGATTTTCCTCTGATTTTCGCCTGCCATATCAGTTCTGTTATACTCACAGACATTATTTTAACAGTTGTAGAAACTTCAGAGTGTCTTCTATCCAATGCTACCATTATATGCATATCCTAGCTTCTGGGCCTGAGTAGCAGGCTGTCACGGCTTTCCTCCTCTTCTTCCGAAGAGGAGAGGCGAGTAGGATCAGAGGACCAATATGCGGCGTGGTATGTGTTCATAGTGAATTTTAATAAAGAGAACACTGAACACTATACAAAAGAGTAACAAAAAACAATAAACCAAATACGAACCGTGAAGCTACAAATGAGACCTGTGCTGACACAAGCCACTAACATAGACAATCACCCACAAACAAACAGTGCAACCCAGGCTACCTAGTATGATTCTCAATCAGAGACAACTAATGGCACCTGCGTCTGATTGAGAACCGTACTAGGCCGAAACATAGAAATACCCCAAAACATAGAAAAACAAACAGACTGCCCACCCAACTCACGCCCTGACCATACTAAATAATGACAAAACAAAGGAAATAAAGGTCAGAACGTGACACAGGCAGTTTACTTTGGGCACGTCAGTCATCCGAAAAACCGAACAATTGTTGTTGTAATTTGTTTTAATGTTGTAAATTGTTTTAATGGGAAGAAGTCTGTCTATAATAAAGCGATGCTCTGCGTTCTGAACAACTCTATCAACAAGTCAGGTCCTACAGGCCCTAGTTTTGTCCTTGACTACAGTTCAGTCATGTGGTAAGGTGACACAAAAAAAGGACTAAGGAAAATTGCAATTGGCTCAGAACAGGGCAGCACGGCTGGCCCTTGGATGTACACAGAGAGCTAATATAAATAATATGCATGTCAATCTCTCCTGGCTGAAAGTGGAGGAGAGATTGACTTCATCACTACTTTTATTTATGAGAGGTATTAACATGTTGAATGCACCGAGCTGTCGGTCTAAACTACTGGCACACTGCTCAGACACCCATGCATACCCCACAAGACATGCCACAAGAGGTCTCTTCACAGTCCCCAAGTCCAGAACAGACTATGGGAGGCACACAGTACTACATAGAGCCATGAGTACATGGAACTCTACTCCACATCAAGTAACTTGAGCAAACAGTAAAATTAGATTTAAAAACAGATTAAAAAAACACATTATGGAACAGCAAGAACTTTGAAGCAACACAAACATTGGCACAGACACATGATAACAAGCACTATACATACACATGGATTTAGTACTGTAGATGTTTTATTTATTTATTATTGTACCTTTATTTAAAATAGGCAAGTCAGTTATTAAGAACAAATTCTTATTTTCAATGACGGCCTAGGAACAGTGGGTTAACTGCCTTGTTCAGGGGCAGAACAACAGAATTTTACCTTGTCAGCTCGGGGATTTGATCTTGCAACCTTTCGGTTACTAATCCAACGCTCTAACCACTAGGCTACCTGCACCCCAAAAGATAGATGTGGTGGTGGAGTAGGGGCCTGAGGGCACACAGTGTGTTGTCAAATCTGTGAATGTAATGTTTTAAAATGGTATAAACTGCCCTAATTTTACTGGACCCCAGGAAAAGTAGCTTATGGGGGATCCATAATAAAAACAAATGGCCATGATTTTGGAATGAGATGTTCGACAAGCAGGTGTCCACATACTTTCTCTTCCAAAAATGTTTAATTACACGACATGACCAAAAGTATTTCACTCATATTGTAATTAATTATAAGTCATATTTCATAGAATTGTGTAAACACTGGACAGTTACTGTACTTTAAATGGGACAAATGGAGAGATATGAAAGGGGAGCTCATTAAGTGACATATAGGGCCACTGGAGAAAATCTTAGTTAATGATGTGTTCATTGATATCCATGAAGATTTAGTTTTTTTTCAATAAGAGCAAATGATTGCATGAATTCACAGCACATACCATAGTAGTAATGTATTACATGTACACTTGAATCTGCAAAGCTGTTTTTTCTGTGCTCTGTTAGCAGGGTCAACAGTCAACCTAGATAGACAACTGCTTGCTGCCTGACTCCACAGGCAAGACTTACAGCTTGAGTGGTTGGTGATAGAGGTCACACTCTGCATCAGCGTCATCAGCAACTAGAAAACAAATGAAGGTGAATGCACAGCGAAAAATATGAAAAAGATATATATTGGGAAAACAGCTCTCAAAGCCCAGAGAAATGGTTGCAAGCATCAGAAAAGAAGGTAAGAGTGGTGGTTTGACTTATAAATGCCAGTGATTTCATGTGAATCAATCATATTCATTGGAGAACCCATTCCAAAAGATTTTGTCTCAATACTACCAAAATAATCCAATTGTCTTTTCAACTATACACCACCTGTACGACCATCTCACGGTACCAATTTCTCAGTCATTCTCAGTCATCAGTATTCTATTTAAACTTTTAGACATATAACCTTCAAAACCTGGATGTATTATACAGTACCAGTCCAGGGTTTTAAGAATTTTTTATATTTTCTACATTGTAGAATAATAGTGAAGACATCAAAACTATGAAATAACACATATGTAATCATGTAGTAACCAAAAAAGTGTTAAACAAATAAAAATATACTTAAAATAGCCACCCTTTGCCTTGACAGCTTTGCACACTCTTTGCATTCTCTCAACCAGCTTCATGTCACCTGGAATGCATTTAAATTAACAGGTGTGCCTGGTTAAAAGTTAATTTGTGGAATGTATTTCCTTAATGTGTTTGAGCCAATCAGTTGTGTTGTGACAAGGTAGGGGTGGTATACAGAAGATAGCCCTATTTGGTAAAATACCAAGTCCATATTATGGCAAGAACAGCTCAAATTAGCAAAGAGAAACTACAGTCCAACATTACTTTAAGACATGAAGGTCAGTCAATACAGAACATTTCTAGAACTTTGAAGATGCAGTCGCAAAAACCATCAAGCACTATGATGAAACTGGCTCTCTTGGGGACCGCCACAGTAAAGGAAGACCCAGAGTTACCTCTGCTTCAGAGGATACTTTCATTAGAGTTAACTGCACCTCAGAATGCAGCCCAAATAAATGCTTCACAGAGTTCAAGTAACAGAGACACATCTCAACATCCTCTGTTCAGAGGAGACTGCTTGAATCAGGCAAAGAAACCACTACTAAAGGACACCAATAAGATGAAGAGACTTGGTTGGGCCAAGAAACACGAGCCATGGACATTAGACCGGTGGAAAACTGTCCTTTGAGATTTTTGGTTCCAACCGCCGTGTCTTTGTGAGACGCAGAGTAGGTGAACGGATGATATCCGCATGTGTGGTTCCCACCGTGAAGCATGGAGGAGGTGCGATGGTGCTTTGCTGGTGACTCTGTAGCATGGCTAACACAGCATTATGCAGCGATACGCCATCCCATTTGTTTTCAACAGGACAATGGCCCAACACACCTCCGGGCTGTGTAAGGGCTATTTGACCAAGAAGGAGCACGATGGAGTGCTGCATCAGATGACCTAGACTCCACAATCCCCCGACCTCAACCCAATTTTCGAAGTTTGGGATGAGTTGGACCGCGGAGTGAAGGAAAAGCAGCCAACAAGTGCTCAACATATGTGGGAACTCCTTGAAGACTGTTGGAAAAGCATTCCAGGTGAATCTGATTGAGAGAATGCAAAGAGTGTGCAAACCTGTTATCAAGGCAAAGGGTGGCTACTTGGAAGAATTTCAAATATGAAATATATTTTGATTTGTTTAACACTTTTTTTGGTTACTACATGATTCCATATGTGTTATTTCATAGTTTTGATGTCTTCACTATTATTCTACAATATAGAAAATACATCAGAAAAACCCTGGACTGGTACTGTATAATACATCAGGTTTTGAAGGTTATGTCTAAAAGTTTAAATAGAATACTGATAACTGTGAATGACTGAGAAATTGGTACCGTGAGTAAGTGGCCTAGTGGTTAGAGCGTTGGACTAGTAACCGAAAGGTTGCAGGATTGAATCCCTGAGCTGACAAGGTAAAAAAATCTGTCGTTCTGCCCCTGAACAAGGCAGTTAGCCCACTGTTCCTAGGCCGTCATTGAAAATAAGAATTTGTTCTTAACTGACTTGCCTAGTTAAATAAAATTAAAAAATACAAATCTTGTCAAGCTGTTTCTGCACTAGCCAACCAGGCTGTGAGAAAGTCACATGGTTCCTTAAAATGGGCCGTCCTCGGTCTGTTATGACAGTCAGTGAGATCAGTGTGCCACTGGCAGCTTGATATTGAACCTCTACAGGGGTACTGTCTCGGAGTAAGAATCTATAGTGCCTTGCAAAAGTACTCAGACCCCTTGGATTTCTTCACATTTTATTGTGTTACAAAGTGGGATCAAAATTGATTTAATTGTATTTTTTTGGTCAATCTACACAAAATATGTCAAACAGCACGTTTTTTATACATATATATCTAAGATTAATACAAATGTAATAACTAAAATATAATTGTTGCATAAGTATTCAGCTCCCTGCGTCAATACAAGTTAGAAATACCTTTGGTCTTCTTGGTTAAGTCTATAGGAGCTTTGCACACCTGTATTGTGCAATTTTTGGCCATTTATTCTTTTCGAAATTATTCATGCTCTGTCAAGATGTTGGGGAATATGACTAGACAGCAATTTTCAAGTCTTGCCATAGATTTTCAAGCAGATTTAAATCAAAACTGTAACTTGGCCACTCAGGAACATTCACTGTCTTCTTGGTAAGTATCCAGTGTAGATGTGTCCTTCTGAAAGGTGAATTCCTCTCCCAGTCTGGTGTAAAGCAGAGCAAAGCAGGTTTTTCTCTAGAATTTTGCCTGTGCTTAGCTCCATCCCGTTACTTTTTATCCTGAAAAACTCTGCAGTGTTTGCCGATGTTAAGCATGCCCATACCATGATGCAGCCATCTCCATGCTTGAAAATAAGGAGGCAGTTACTCAGTGATGTGTTGTGTTTTTTAACATAAGGCTTTGCAAGTAGACCAAAAACTGTATTCCTTTCTTCTTCATGTTTTGGAATAGTTTTATTCTGTACATTCGTATTCTTCTTTTCACTGTCATTTAGGTCATTATTGTGGAGTCACTACAATGTTGTTGATCAATCCATCAGTTTTCTCCCATCACAGCCATTGAATTTTGTAGCGGTTTTAAAATCACCAATGGCCTCATGATAAAATTCCTGAGCAGTTTCATTCCTGTCCTGCAGCTCAGTTCAAAAGGATGACTGTATCTTTGATGTGTCTGGGTGGTTTAATACATCATCCACAGCATAATTATTAATTTGACCATGTTTAAAGAAATATCCAATTGTCTGATTTTTTATTGTTACCCATCTACCAATCACTGCCCTTCTTTACTTGACCGAGGGACCTTACAGATATTGTATGTATGGGAGACAGAGGTTTAGTCGTAAAAACAAAAAAATCACACAAAGTGAGTTCATGTAACTTATGTGATTTGTTAAGCCACATTTTACTAATGAACTAATTTAGGCTTGCCTAAACAAAAGGACTGAATAATTAAGCAAACAACTATATTTACTTTGTAACACAATAAAATCCAAGGGGTCTGAATACTTTTGCAAGGCGCTGTATCAGTCTCCTCTAAATCCCCAGAGCAAACTGCTCCCTGTTCTACGCTCCCTTTCCGACCTACTTTATTTCCAGCCTCTCTCTTTTTCTTTGTCTGTGTACCTATCTCTCTCACACACACGCAAGCACTCACGCACACATTCTCTCTAATCATTTACCAAAGAAAAACGTTTGCACGTTAGAGAAACTCTCCAGAGTTTGTCAGTATTCTCCTGTATAATACAGTACTTTATAAGACCAAACTTATTCACCAACTGAGCGACCCCAGTCACATCCCTCTTCCCACAAACCCCTTATGGCATTGTATCTTGATAGAATCAGAATCTCTTTCTGGTTTGCCAGTGATGACACGCTGGAGATGTGTGTAATGGGACTCACCATTACATTGTGAGCTGCCCTGGTTCCCTATACAGTGGGGAGAACATTTATACACTGCCGATTTTGCAGGTTTTCCTACTTACAAAGCATGTAGATGTCTGTAATTTTTATCATAGATACACTTCAACTGTGAGAGACGGAATCTAAAACAAAAATCCAGAAAATCACATTGTATGATTTTTAAGTAATTAATTAGCATTTTATTGCATGACATAAGTATTTGATACATCAGAAAAGCAGAACTTAATATTTGGTACAGAAACTATTGTTTGCAATTACAGAGATCATACGTTTCCTGTAGTTCTTGACCAGGTTTGCACACACTGCAACAGGGATTTTGGCCCACTCTTCCATACAGACCTTCTCCAGATCCTTCAGGTTTCGGGGCTGTCACTGGGCAATACGGACTTTCAGCTCCCTCCAAAGATTTTCTATTGGGTTCAGGTCTGGAGACTGGCTAGGCCACTCCAGGACCTTGAGATGCTTCTTACGGAGCCACTCCTTAGTTGCCAAGGCTGTGTGTTTCGGGTCGTTGTCATGCTGGAAGACGCAGCCACGACCCATCTTCAATGTTCTTACTGAGGGAAGGAGGTTGTTGGCCAAGATCTCGCGATACATGGCCCCATGCATCCTCCCCTCAATACGGTGCAGTCGTCCTGTCCCGTTTGCAGAAAAAAATCCCCAAAGAATGATGTTTCCACCTCCGTGCTTCACTGTTGGGATGGTGTTCTTGGGGTTGTACTCATCCTTCTTCTTCCTCCAAACACGACGAGTAGAGTTTAGACCAAAAAGCTATGTATTTTTTTATTTCAGACCACATGACCTTCTCCCATTCCTCCTCTGGATCATCCAGATGGTCATTGGCAAACTTCATACGGGCCTGGACATGTGCTGGCTTGAGCAGGGGGACCTTGCGTGCGCTGCAGGATTTTAATCCATGACGGCGTAGTGTGTTACTAATGGTTTTCTTTGAGACTGTGGTCCCAGCTCTCTTCAGGTCATTGACCAGGTCATGCCGTGTAGTTCTGGGCTGATCCCTCACTTTCCTCATGATCATTGATGCCCCATGAGGTGAGATCTTTCATGGAGCCCCAGACTGAGGTTGATTGACCGTCATCTTGAACTTCTTCCATTTTCTAATAATTGCACCAACAGTTGTTGCCTTCTCACCAAGCTGCTTGCCTATTATCCTGTAGCCCATCCCAGCCTTGTGCAGGTCTACAATTGTATCCCTGATGTCCTTACATAGCTCTCTGGTCTTGGCCATTGTGGAGAGGTTGGAGTCTGTTTGATTGAGTGTGTGGACAGGTGTCTTTTATACAGGTAACGAGTTCAAACAGGTGCAGTTAATACAGGTAATGAGTGAAGAACAGGAGGGCTTCTTAAAGAAAAACTAACAGGTCTGTGAGAGACGGAATTCTTACTGGTTGGTAGGTGATCAAATACTTATGTCATGCAATAAAATGCCAATTAATTACTTAACAATCATACAATGTGATTTTCTGGATTTTTGTTTCAGATTCCGTCTCTCACAGTTGAAGTGTACCTATGATAAAATTTACAGACCTCTACATGCTTTGGAAGTAGGAAAACCTGCAAAATCGGCATTGTATCAAATACTTGTTCTCCCCACTATAGCTATCAATGGAAGATCATTACCGCTCGAGCCTCCATCTATCAATACATACCCACGGGCCTTCCTTGGCTGGGACTTTTCACACCATGCTTAATTAGATTTAATCTCCATTTCATACCTCTCTCTTTTGCTCTTATCGAAGTCTGACTGTGTTCAGGTTATGCAACAGTACTGTGAACAATTAGTACCTTTTGAGAATTTAGTCACAATTCAGAAGATAGTAGATATGTAGATTACATATTGTATATTGATACATGCATAGATAATAAATAATATATTATTTTTCTAAATGACTGTGAAATGTTGTTTTGTTCATTCATATCTAATGTACATTATGTCTAGTCATGCACTTCAATTACCTAAAAGAATATTCAGCAGTTTGGGCACAGCCTAAATGAAGACCTCATGATACCATGAGCTGTTTTGACCCTGTCTGTCTGCCCGTCACTCTACTTCCTGTCTAGTTCTCTACATGATCACAAGGATGATTTTCACAAGCGCCTGTCCTACACCACCCACAAACTAGAGATGGTGGAGTCTGAGTTTGACTCCACCCGTCAGTACCTGGAGACGGAACTCCGTCGAGCCCAAGAAGAGTTGGAGAAATTCACTGACAAACTACGCAGGTATGTCAGCCCTGTTACATGACGTCAGTCACGGTACACCATGTCAGTTCCTTTACCTCATGTCCTTCCCGTTACTCCATGTCAGTCCCGTTATGCCATCTTTATTCTCTTACCAGAGCTCCTGTGTCTAACAAAGCGTGACTATGCCATCTTTCACTTCAACCAAATGAGTCAATGGATTTACAAATCGACTAATTCAACTGAGTCTGCATTGGGAATAATCTAATGCAAGGTTCTACAACTATTGTCTATGATCCTATCCCTGCAGTAACATTGCCCGGCTACCCTTCCACATTGCTCTGGCCAACTGATTTTTCTTCTTCCAAGATTAGTCTGGATTTCTCTCCCTCCCCAACAATTTCTATAATGCCAACACATTCTGACATTCTGGTTGGTCCCAGAAACCGATTGGTTACTACATAAGGAAGTTATGAACTATGATACTCTGATTGGTTAGATTTGTTAGAGACGATCCAATCGCTGATGAATTTGTTTTGTACAATGCCCCTCACTTCGAAGTCACACAAACGGTGTTATCTTAGTTGCACTGCCAACATTTGTGTAAAAATCTTAATTTGTCTATATACTATATCATTTTAGGTAAGTGGTAAGTTGTAACACTGTGTTACAACTAACCCCAAGTATACTAATTAAAGGCTTGTAAGAAGAAAAATATATTATTGTCATGAACTATATTCATCTAAATACCTTATCTTACTGATAACAAATATATACTGTATGTTAGATATATGGAGAATGTTCCACAGATCAATAATCACTTGAGTTTCAAAATCTTCATAGTCATGTTTGTAAAGACACTAACCAAATATCGGCTCATTGAATAACACCTTTCTAAGTGGCTTCTAATTGGAGTTGTTTATTCTGTAACCCGTGTTACAATTGTCCCCGGTCTCTCCCTGCAATACCAAATGTTTTTGGCCTACAATTTAACTTGACAGGAAACAAAGAAAAATATATTTAAAAAAAATATAGAACGTGTTATGAGATCAATCATTGTTGAGCAGCCTGAAATATAACCTCCAAATCCACTTCTAAAAGCACCGTCTTCTTCTATAACAGACATTTTTTACAATGAATCTCCAAATGCTTGTATCCAAACCCCCAAGAGACCGGGGCCAGTGATAATAACATGCAGAAAGCACTGTGTGCTGACAGAGATAGTAGCCTAATGCTGGTAATGATTTAACTAATGGAAGGTGAAAGAACAGCTTATTCCATTAATCCCACTAATGTTTTGGAAGCCGACCAGACAGTGTTTTGTGCTGGGAAACACACCTCGACCCGCGCTGAAATGTTGCCAAAATCCTCAGCTCATTCATGAGTCATGCATAAGTCCTATGGGTTTGATTCTGCATTTTCCATCACCTTTTCTCTCCTAAAAAAAAATAATAATTCTGCTTTCATCACATGAAATGCATAAAAAGTATTACTGTACAGTATAGTACAGTAAATCAGATATATCCATTGAATGATCTTGAAATTCAAATAACTGTTTTGGGATTTTCATATTCATCATCTTGAATTAAAGGGCAATGAATTATTTGGTTTTGAAAGCATATTCATACTCAAGACTGTTTCATCAATGTATACTCTTTCCTGTCCTGCAGGATCCAGAGCAGTTATGCAGCTCAGCAGAGGATCAATCAAGACCTGGAGGACAAGGTGCACAGGACAGTAAGACACCTGATCAGCCATACACTCTGCTGCTGCTTCAGCCACACACTCTGCTGCTGCTTCAGCCACACACTCTGCTGCTGCTTCAGCCACACACTCTGCTGCTGCTTCAGCCACACACTCTGCTGCTGCTTCAGCCACACATTCTGCTGCTGCTTCAGCCACACATTCTGCTGCTGCTTCAGCCACACACTCTGCTGCTGCTTCAGCCACACACTCCGCTGCTGCTTCAGCCACACACTCCGCTGCTGCTTCAGCCACACACTCCGCTGCTGCTTCAGCCACACACTCCGCTGCTGCTTCAGCCACACACTCCGCTGCTGCTTCAGCCACACACTCCGCTGCTGCTTCAGCCACACACTCCGCTGCTGCTTCAGCCACACACTCCGCTGCTGCTTCAGCCACACACTCCGCTGCTGCTTCAGCCACACACTCCGCTGCTGCTTCAGCCACACACTCCGCTGCTGCTTCAGCCACACACTCCGCTGCTGCTTCAGCCACACACTCCGCTGCTGCTTCAGCCACACACTCCGCTGCTGCTTCAGCCACACACTCCGCTGCTGCTTCAGCCACACACTCTGCTGCTGCTTCAGCCATACACTCCGCTGCTTCAGCCATACACTCTGCTGACACCCACTTCCAATGCCACACAATGTTTTCACTTTTGACACTTTGATTTGTTCCGCCGGGTAAGCTCAATCAAGCAGAACTGAAGTAACGCCATCCTTCACATTTGACTCCACTGAGCCAGTGTACAGTGAAATGACCTAAAAACAACTATTATTCCTGGCAGTTTGTTGCAAGACTCCCAAACAGCATTGTGTCTGCCTCTGACAGTCTATGCTTGTGTCAACGAAGAAACTCAGAAACAGCATCTCACCCTCAGGTCTCCTGGAATCTTCCCGAGACCTGCGAGAAGACCATTTGAATTGGCAACATTTCAACCTTAAAATGGCATTCCTACCTTCATTACTCTGTGTTACAGTACATCACCTAGTGTGCCCATAAAGTCCTGTCCCTTAAGCACTTCTTCACTCCTAAGAGTCTCCACCTCTTCACAGTTGTGGCGGAGGGGCATTACCAAGATGTTGGTATTGACATTGCAGGGAGAGATTTGTTGCGTCCTAATGCTCCCTGTAAGTACCTCAGCTCTCACTTTGTTCTCATAAATAATGTAGGAGGTGGATGGAGGTTTGCTCTACGCTCCCCACCGGCCACTCCGGTGGCACCCTTGGGGCCCCTGGTGAATACAGCATCTAAGGAATAAGCTCTATTTAGGGCAGCCTGGGGTGCAGCTCCATTGCACCACACTCCAGTGAATTGAGAAATCACGTTTACTTCCCCTGCAACCATTCCAATGATGGTTGTCAAGTCGATGTCTTGATAAGTTACACCTCCGCCGTGCACCTTATGTTGCATTTACAATGGAGTTATTTTAATGTCTCATATCCTTTAAGATAAAAAAGGCTTTAGAATATGAATGTTGCTGATAAGGCTGACCTGTTGGTCAGGGTCTGGCGTCAGTGCATGAAAGGGGAAAGCCCCAGCTCTGTTTCACAAAGCAACACATAGAGCATAGCATCACACACGTACGTATGCATGCACGCTTGCATCACACACACCCTCGTCCCTCATGGAGAGACTACATAACAGAAATGGTAGCGTCACGTCTGTCAAAAGACTGCTGAATGCAACGACTAACGAGCAAACGTAGTTCTGGTGCTTTGGTTTCCCGTCACTGGTTATTTTGACTTATCAGGATTGGGTGAAGATGGTACTTAACGTGGGGGCGGGGATTTCAAGCAATGATTTGAAGCAGAACGTTATTGGAAGGGGTGGAGCTTTGTCTGAGATCTTCCGTTTAGGGGGGTTTGAAACTATGTTAGTCTTGTTAGTATATTTTCCTTATACATCTCCCACCAGAACCTGATCGAGCATCTGACACAATCTCACGCACACACTTACGCACGTGCACACACACGGCTCTGAGGCACCTTGGCCCCTGTAATTGGAGCTTGGACAGATGGGCTCTAGGAGTGAGTGAGTGAGTGAGTGAGTGAGTGTGTGTGTTTGTTTGAAGACGTGTGCGACAGACTGCTAAAGAGGCTTACCAGCTTTGTTTTGTAAAATAGAGCCAATATAACATAGTCCAAACAGTAAAAATTATAACAAGAACGTCTATCATGAAAATATTAAAAGTAAGAACACCTAAAAATGGGTATATTGATTATCCATACACCTCCTGAATTGAGGTGCTGTCTCTCTTTGTGATCTGGTCTGTGGTTTGAGATCTTAGATGAGAACTCCAGTATAATTGATCCGAACATGCGGTCTCCCTTGGTGAGAGGCTCCTCTCACCACTCTAAAAGCAATTACATGATCAGAGACGGAGCGCAATCCATGTCCAAATTGATAGAACCTGCCATAGAACCTTGTTAGAAAACTACTACAACTTATTTTTCTGGGCATATCTCTCCCAATCTCCCCCGACAAGAGCTCCCCTTTCCATTCGTTCCTCCTTCAGACCCCAAAGACACTGTCATTACTGTTCAAAATGAGTCCACGGTCAGGCCTCGGGTCCATATTTAAGACGTACTGTATCATGATTAAAAAGAGATTTTTAATCTCATCAAAACAGAAGTTTGAGTCAATGGCTGATTCTTCGTGGCCATTTTAATAGAATACGACTGTATGAAATTAATGTATTTTCCCAACCACCTCTTCTTAGATGATTAAGATGATTGCCTCAGGCAAGAGATTGTGGTGATGTTCATACACTGTTCATACAACATTGTCTCAACATTAACCCTAGATATGCCTATTTGTGGGCTACATGTTTTGAAGGCCTATTATATCCATTGGTGCTGAGGTATAAGAAAACCAATAGCCTATCTATTACATGTCGTTATAAGACAAATTTCGAACATTGATCCAGGCAAAGTACTGTATATTATTTACACCAGTTCTACAGTATGTGTATTATTCGCTGTTTCTTCACCCATCGCTCTTTAGCACGTCTGAGTAATCAGAATTGCATTGTCACAAAAGACAACAGCCACAAAATGTATCCTGAATCATATTCTGTCACACACTTCTACTGTATTCCAGTCATGTGATTTTTTATTTATTTTTTAAGTGGTTGGCTTTTCAAAGGAATTAGCTTCCTTGGACCTTGGTGTAACTAATCACCATTCATGGCAGGAAGTAGTACAGGATTGCTTCAGAAGCATACCTCATTGTGATTGCCATTCCTTTTGATGTCCCGAAATGGCATTTTAAGGGCAAAATATTTCTCGAGCAGGAAATGGTCTTAGATTGAACCTCTTTGTCACCGAGTGTCTATCAAATCATGCAATTAAAAAGTTCTGGAGGAGAAACTACAGGGAAGGTCATTAGAAAAAAAACTACAAACCAAACGATTAAAAACAACCAAGTAAGAGAATAGAGTGGGAGGATTTCCACAAGGGTTTCTATTATTTTGCATCGGGACAAGAGTTGTTTCAGACCATGTTACTCAACTAGGGCCCAGAGTGTAACCTGGTCAGGTCACACGGTCAGTGAAAAACCCTCCCTGGACCCTGGCTGTGGCGACTCCAGTGTTGACAGAGCTGTGGAGCTGTCTGCCTGGTCAGTGCTGAAAAGCCATTTGGGCGAAGGCCAGTGGAAAGAGCCCTCTCCAGGGTGCTGAACTAGTGCTGCCCAGCCAGCAGCACACTGAACCATATTAAATATCATATTAACTGTACCTTAACTATGTCTAACACTTTTCTAGCTCTACATAGATCAAAATAGTATTTCGTAGAATACCATTTTGAACTGTATATGGATTAGTAGAATACAAGGCCCCCAGAACAAATGTGTACTCTAATGACTACTTTAATTAGCCCATCAGAATAGAGTGGAAAGCTTAATGAAGCCATGGTTCTATGAGGAAGGGTTAGCTTGCCTCCTCATGACACCAGTGAACAAGGTCATTAGTGGGGCTGAGGCCCCTGGAGTGGTTGTTGTTTTTGTTAGTGTTGTTGTTGTCCAAAGTCACCACACACGATCTGGGGGCGAAATAGCTAACAGCTAATGAATGATTCACATACAGTATGGCACCTTGAGGGTAATATTGCTCTTGTGATCAAGGAGATGTTTGTGTGTGTGCTTGCACACAAGCAGGGGTGTGTATGCCTTTCAAGATCCCGGCAAAGCAGGCAGCTCCCGGCCCTACTGGCACTGCAGTGAGCGGTGCTGACACTCTTACTCTAATTAGAGTTCTCATCAGGGTGTGCTGCCTTTCTGCCATGCTCACCAGTGTGCCAGAAGAGCCTGTTTTCTGAGCCGTACATTTCTCAATGTGCTATTCGCAGTGCACTCATTAGTCAATGCTTTTCAATGAAATGTGTAAATTACACCCAGGGGATAGGCATCACAGAACATACAGCTCACCAAATTGGGTTATTGTTGCCACCGTTCTGCTTTTTTGTTTGTTTACCAAGCTTCTTCAAATCAAATTTATTTCTAAAGCCCTTCTTACATGAGCTGATATCTCAAAGTGCTGTACAGAAACCCAGCCTAAAACCCCAAACAGCAAGCAATGCAGGTGTAGAAGCAAGGTGGCAAGGAAAAACTAGAAAGGCCATAAACCTAGGAAGAAACCTAGAAAGGAACCTAGCTATTTTATTTTTTACATTTTATTTCACCTTTATTTAACCAGGTAGGCTAGTTGAGAACAAGTTCTCATTTACAACTGCGACCTGGCCAAGATAAACCATAGCAGTGTGAACAGACAACAGAGTTACACATGGAGTAAACAATAAACAAGTCAATAACACAGTAGAAAAAAAAGAAAAAAAGAGTCTATATACATTGTGTGTAAGAGGAGGTAGGCGAATAATTACAATTTTGCAGATTAACACTGGAGTGATAAAGGACCAGATGGTCATGTGCAGGTAGAGATACTGGTGTGCAAAAGAGCAGAAAAGTAAATAAATAAAAACAGTATGGGGATGAGGTAGGTAAAATGGGTGGGCTATTTACCGATGGACTATGTACAGCTGCAGCAATCGATTAGCTGCTCAGATAGCAGATGTTTAAAGTTGGTGAGGGAGATAAAAGTCTCCAACTTCAGTGATTTTTGCAATTCGTTCCAGTCACAGGCAGCAGAGAACTGGAAGGAAAGGCGGCCAAATGAGGTGTTGACTTTAGGGATGATCAGTGAGATACACCTGCTGGAGCGCGTGCTACAGGTGGGTGTTGCCATTGTGACCAGTGAACTGAGATAAGGCGGAGCTTTACCTAGCATGGACTTGTAGATGACCTGGAGCAAGTGGGTCTGGCGACGAATATGTAGCGAGGGCCAGCCGACTAGAGCATACAGGTCGCAGTGGTGGGTGGTATAAGGTGCTTTAGTAACAAAACCGATGGCACTGTGATAAACTGTGTGTGTGTGTGTGTGTGTGTGTGTGAGTGAGTGAGAACTTCAATTCACACAGGACACCGGATAAGACAGGAGAAATACTCCAGATATAACAGACTGACCCTATACCCTCAACACATAATCTACTGCAGCATAAATACTGGAGGCTGAGACAGGAGGGGTCGGGAGACACTGT
Source organism: Oncorhynchus tshawytscha (assembly GCF_018296145.1). Classification (NCBI taxonomy): domain Eukaryota; kingdom Metazoa; phylum Chordata; class Actinopteri; order Salmoniformes; family Salmonidae; genus Oncorhynchus; species Oncorhynchus tshawytscha. Next base: position 43,336,024 of record NC_056436.1, on the reverse strand, counting down.
GGCCCCATCCGACGATTCCCCCGGACAGGGCCAAACAGGCAGGATATAACCCCACCCACTTTGCCAAAGCACGAGACCCCACACCACTAGAGGGATATCTTCAACCACCAACTTACCATCCTGAGACAAGGCAGAGTATAGCCCACAAAGATCTCTGCCACGGCAGAACCCAAGGGGGGGCGCCAACACAGACAGGAAGATCACGTCAGTGACTCAACCCACTCAAGTGATGCACCCCTCCTAGGGACAGCATGGAAGAGCACCAGTAAGCCACTGACTCAGCCCAAGTAATAGGGTTAGAGGCAGAGAATCCCAGTGGAGAGAGGGGAACCGGCCAGGCAGAGACAGCAAGGGCGGTTTGTTGCGCCAGTGCCTTTCCGTTCACCTTCACACTCCTGGGCCAGACTACACTCAATCATAGGACCTACTGAAGAGATGAGTCTTCAATAAAGACTTAAAAGGTTGAGACCAAGTCTGCGTCTCTCACATGGGTAGGCAGACCATTCCATAAAAATGGAGCTCTACGGTAGCGTACATGTAGGTATGTACCACAGGACCGAATCGGAAAAACAGGTAGGAGCAAGCCCATGTAATGCTTTGTAGGTTAGCAAAAAAAAAAACTTGAAATCAGCTCTTGCCTTAACAGGAAGCCAGTGTAGAGAGGCTAGCACTGGAGTAATATGATCAAATGTTTTGGTTCTAGTCAAGATTCTAGCAGCTAGTAACTGAAGTTTATTTAGTGCTTTACCCGGGTGGCCGGAAAGTAGAGCATTGCAGTAGTCTAACCTATAAGTAACAAAAGCACGGATTAATTTTTCTGCATCATTTTTGGACAAAGTTTGATTTTTGCAATGTTATGTAGATGGAAAAAAAGCTGTCCTTGAAACAGTCTTGATATGTTCGTCAAGAGAGAGATCAGGGTCCAGAGTAACGCCGGAGGTCCTTCACAGTTTTATTTGAGACGACTGTACAACCATCAAGATTAATTGTCAGATTCAACAGAAGATCTCTTTGTTTCTTGGGACCTAGAACAAACATCTCTGTTTTGTCAGAGTTTAAAAGTAGAACATTTGCAGCCACTTCCTTGTCTGAAACAAAGGCTTCCAGCGAGCGCAATTTTGGGGCTTCACCATGTTTCATCGAAATGTACAGCTGTTTGTCATCAGCATAGCAGTGAAAGTTAACATTATGTTTCCGAATGACATCACCAAGAGGTAAAATATATAGTGAAAACAATAGCAGTCCTAAAATGGAACCTTGAGGAACAAGGTTTACAGTTGATTTGTCAGAGGACAAACCATCCAGAGACAAGCTGATATCTTTCCGACAGATAAGATCTAAACCAGGCCAGAACTTGTCTGTGTAGACTAATTTGGGTGTCCAATCTCTCCAAAAGAATGTGGTGATCGATGGTATCAAAAGCAGCACTAAGGTCTAGGAGCACGACAGATGCAGAGCCTCGGTCTGATGCCATTAAAAGTTAATTTACCACCTTCACAAGTGCAGTCTCAGTGCTATGATGGGGTCTAAAACCAGACTGAAGCGTTTCGTATACATTGTTTGTCTTCAGGAAGGCAGTGAGTTGCTGTACAACAGCTTTTTCAGAAAAAATTGAGAGGAATAAGAGATTCGATATAGGCCTATTTTAATTTATTAATTTATTTTTTATATTTTCTGGGTCGAGGTTTGGCTGTTTCAAGAGAGGCTTTATTACTGCCACTTTTAGTGAGTTTGGTACACATCCGGTGTATAGAGAGCCGTTTATTATGGTCTTGCTAGTTCTCTCAGCATTTGACGTACCCAACATGCATTACCCGTTATCCATTAGCCAGGCTTGTCACGGATAGATGTAAAAAATCTCAAACAGCAATCAAACTTGTCCTAGATAAAGACATGAACTAAAGCTTCTTCAAAAGATACTGTCTCTCACCCTAAGAATTGAACTGGGGCCAGAAGGGAAAAGGAGCTAAAGAAAACCTAAAATATTTAGTTGAAGCACATCAAACTTTAGATTAATTGGCTTTCAAGTCACATATGGCCAGCCCTATCCTTTAGAGACTTGTAGGCATTTCAGAGAATTTTACACCGATTGATCATTGAAAACTTTTGAGCAGGTAGTTATTTATTTCTTGAGAGGCTGATATCCTTCTTTTTTTTTCAGGTTATAAATTGTATTTTTTCTCAGAAGCCTGTAAATCTTGTATTTCTGTAAATCTCTCCCCTTCCCCAACTCTAGTATACAGTAATTGCGTCTCGTGTGGGGGGGGGGCTCCGTTTGTTGTCAGGTGAAGACAGCAGTTCAGTGGAGACAGACAGGCAGGGGGATATAAAAATAAATAATAAGAACACTGCAATAGACAATTTAGCTCCAAATTGAGGCTAAAGTGAGGGACAAGGATTGCATCTGCATGTACAAATATGATTTTTCAATATTCACATAAACCCAGTCGTATTCTGCAGTCTATGATTTAAAAAGTACTCTAACCTCTGTAAATTGCCTTGCTGCCCCATTGTGTGAGGCATTGGTACATCAAATGATCTAACTTTGGCTGGATGTGGATGAAAGTACAGTAGGCTACACTGTCGACTATGGGGAACAAAAAAAGTTTTCAAGTCAGTCACTGGATGGCCATGACTAGGTCTGTTGCGGTGACCATATTACCACCACAACGCCAGTCATGAGTCAATATACTTAAGTATATTTAAAACCAAATACTTTTACTCAGGTGACTCACTTTTACTTGAGTCAATTTCTTTACTCATGTATGACAATTGGGTACTTTTTCCACTACTGGCCACTTCATATGCGCACTCTCACTCTCTCCAGACTGGGAAAAAAAAGCCTTTCTATTTTATTCAGCTAAGTTCAATTATATTCTTCTTACTATAAAAGTATATAGTATTAAATTAATGGCACGGGACTTAGAAACATATCTTGTCTGCTAAATGAACAAGCCTACAGCCTGTGGCAAGGCACATAGCCAGATTACGTACAGTAAGACGACTCATATTGTTCTTCTGAAATAAATGTTCTTCACATCATCATGTTTCTTTAAACTTGCCTAAAATAAATAATGAATGTTGTGATGGTGTATATTTAATTGATTTATTAGACTTTTTTTTTTAAATGTAGATGTTCCAAAGGTGCTTGTATGTGTGGAGGCCATTACTCACTCTCAACCCCAACAATTGTAATTAAATAAAGCCTCAAACTGTACTGCAAGATGGTATATGACCATGTCAGTCATCATATGCAAATCTATAATATCCTTCACTCTTTTAATCTATGGGCAACCTCTAGACGATTTCTAATATTCAGATGTTAATCAGCCCATGGCAGAATGTCAATCCAAACAGGTTGCAGATTAGGGTATTCAACTAACCCAAGAAACAGTTGAAGTGGGTCATTCAAATTCAAGCTAAATGTACTGGCTACAACTCACATTTTTACAATTTCCACCTTCCCTGGAGTGGACACTGTCAATACCTTTCTGGCAACTTTACAAACCCATTCCACGTTAGGAAGGGCTAGTTTTGTGAGAGGTGGTTTTGGGATGTGAAAATCTCTGAAAAAAGCCAGGGACAAGGCGTTAGCAGCTTTGGAGACTCGTGTCAGGAGGAGACTCATGTCAGTCTCCTATGTCGGAGGCCTATAGCAAGACTCACCTTCCCCCAGAGTGAAAAGTGATTACAATGTGGCACATAATGTGCCTGAATGAGACCGCCAAAGCAACATGCCAGAGCAGATTAATGAGAGATTTACAGAATGGATTTGAATATCAATGCCAACCTGTTGCTTGAACTGACAATAATTGACTTCTATTAAAACTGCTCCCCCACCCTGTGTTTCAAAAACAATCACGACCCTTTTGCGGTGGAGACTCAATGATGCATCCTTTGTCGGGGGGCACGTGATGCCGCGGAGCTGAGCAGACGTTGACAAACCGAGCTCTTCAAAGTTATTCTATTTTTATCTAAATAACAACGTTGAAACAATATTCTAACATCGGCTGATAAATTGTCAAGTACTTACCTTCCCAAAGAGCCATGGACCTCCGACCAAGAGGCAAGAAGGACGACCAAAATGTTGTTGATTCCCAAGATAACGATGACGCTACAGCTAGCAAGATTAGCATTAGCCCTCATAAGCCCAGACGACAGTTCCAGACTGTTGGCTACTCTCCTCCGGGAAATTCAGGATCGTAACAGAGGTCTTTCTCTGAAAATTGATAAGAAATTGGCTGAACTCCATTCTTCCATTGACGACCTGAAATCCTCCATGAATGATCTCCTTTTGAGAATGACTGAGGCAGAGTTGCGCATTAGCACAGTTGAAGATACCATCGCTAGATATGACCAGGTCTTGATACAACTGCAAAAGGACAATGCCTACCTCAAAAACAAGGTAGATCAGATGGAGAACCAGAGTAGACGTAGTAATATCCGTGTGGTGGGATTGAAAGAGGACAGCGAGGGCCGTGACCCGGTTCGTTTCTTCACTCAATGGACCCCGGAGGTCCTAGGCATAATCAACTTCACCAAGCCGCCAGAAATCGAACGCGCCCACAGAACATCAGCGCCGAAACCCCGGCCAGATGAGCTCCCACGAGCCGTCCTGATCAGGTTCCTCCGTTTCCAAGACAGAGAGAAGATACTGCAACTTGCAAGAGCCAAAGGGGACATCACCATCGATGGAAAGAGGGTCCGCCTTTTCCCAGATATGAGCGCGGATCTCGCCAGACGTCGCAAGCAGTTCAGACCTGCCGCCAAAGCACTGAAGGAGAAGAACATCACCGGCTACCTCATCCACCCTGCGCGGATGAAAGTTCAGTACAAAGGCCGAAGCCATCTCTTCAACACACCGGGAGAAGTGCACACTTTTCTCAAAGAACTGAGCAACGTCTGAGCCAGGACGGTCTCTCTGGGGGATAAAATGCAGTTCGTTTGTTTTCTCTTATCCGGATAGAACTGCTGGTATCTCCCGGTCACTATAATTGATTTGTACATTTTCAACTAACCGTATCTTCCCGGGGTGAGTTCTATTACATTTACAGGAGAGTATATTTTGGTTTAGTCCATATCTACTGGGCGAAGCAATAAGTGGGCTTAGGCCCACTGCTTTCCCCCTCATTTATGTTAATCTTTCGAAAAGAGACTCAAGCATCCCTTACCGTGGGCAGTAAATATTCAGCCATAAATATCTATTCACAATGTTTGTTTTCAATTTAGAGAGCTCGCAGGTTTTAGTTTACGCCAAGGTTTAGCTAGTAAGAGCAAGATGGAAAGCGAGCAGCAACGTATCTCTACAAGTGTATTCGTGTTTGATTGTTGGGATTGTTGTTTTAGTCTGACAATCGGGGTGGGTGGGATTTTTATTATGTTTTTCTTCCTTTTTTCTATGTTTATTGTTTCCTTCCTAAAGAGACACACAGGTCACTTTTGTGCTCAAACCAAAGTTGAAACATTTGCTAATTATCTGCATATGATAGATTTCTATTCAGTTACATATTTGAAACCCAACCTATGCTTAATCCACTAAAATATGTCACATTCAACGTAAAAGGTCTTAACAGCCTGATTAAAAGGAAAATAGTCTATACATACCTTAAGAAATTAAAGACTGACATTGTGTTTTTACAAGAAACACATCTTTACAGCCAGTGAACACAAGAAATCGAAGAGGGAATGGGTAGGACAAGTTTTTGCATCCTCTTTTAACTCCAAAGCAAGAGGAACTGAAATTTTGATAAGTAGACACATCCCCTTCTGTGTCAACAACACCATCTCTGATCCCTCTGGCAGGTTTGTTTTGGTGCAGGGGCATATGTTTTCAGAGTCTTGGACCTTATTGAATATTTATGCTCCTAACTTCGATGACCACATGTTTATTCAGAATGTCTTCCTTCAGGTCGCTCAAGCACCACCAGGATGGCTACTGGTTGGAGGAGATTTTATTTTTTGCTTAGATACAGTTCTTGATAGGTCTTCTGATAAACCCTCACTTCTTACCAAAGCCGGCAAGCTCACCATGTCATTCATGAAAGATCTCAATTTACTAGACATCTGGAGACAGTTGCACCCACAGGATAGGGAATACTCTTTTTATTCACACCCACACAAGACACACACGCATAGATAACTTTTTACTTTCGACACAACTGTTTCATAGTGTTAGATGTCGAGTATCTCCCCAGATTGGTCACTAAGCATTCTCCTCTGGTATTATCAATCTCCATTCCTACCAAGGTAAATGAAGCATATAGATGGAGACTAAATTCTACACTCTTAAAGCACTTTGCATTCATCAAAGAGCAGATCAATATTTTTACTTTGACAAACAAACCCTCTGCTCCTGACAGCTTCATTCTTTGGGACACATTGAAGACCTATCTGAGGGGACAGATTATTTCCTATACTAAAGGGCTGAAGAAAAAACACGGTGCGGAACTGAGTGCCCTTGAATCTGAAATCTCTGAGCTAGAGAAAACCTACCAGAGAGGCCCGACTAAAGATCTATACAGGCTTTTGGTAAATAAAAAACTTAAATATAATATTCTGAACACATATCAAGCTGAGAGGGCCATCACTAAATCAAAACAGCGTTATTACGAGCTTGGAGAGAAAGCTCACAAAGTATTGGCATGGCAACTGAAAGCAGAGGAAAGTAAGAGGACAATTAATGCCATAGAAACTCTTACTAATGAGATATCTTTCGACCCTACTGAAATTAATAATACTTTTAAGAAATACTATGAAGACCTCTACACTTCCCAATCAAGCGATGATCTATCAGAGATTGACTCCTTTCTCTCCTCTCTCAACCTCACATGCCTGTCAGGGGAAGACAGCGAGCGCCTGAGTGAACACTTCTCAGTTCCTGAATTGTTGGAGGCCATTAAATCCTTACCTTCTAATAAATTTCCTGGGGAGGATGGCTTCCCTCCAGAGTTCTATAAAGAATTTAGGGAGCTGTTGGTCCCCTACCTTATGGAGGTACTTAAAAAAGCTAGAGAAGACAACTGCTTTCCAGAGTCCTTCTCTCAAGCAGTGATTACTGTAATCCACAAGAAAGGGAAAAACCCACTAAAGTGCACCTCCTATAGACCAATCTCTCTCCTTAACACAGATTGTAAACTGGTCACCAAGATGCTATCTAAGAGACTGGAGTCATGTCTTCCCCTGTTGGTCAACCCAGATCAGACTGGCTTCATAATTAATAGATTGTCCTCCAATAATCTCAGAAGGTTCTTTGATATAATTCACCTTGCTAACAAAAACAAAATACCTAGTGTCGCAGTCTCCCTCGACGCTGAAAAGGCCTTTGATAGGGTTGAATGGCCATACCTCTTTCGCGTCTTGGAAAAGTTCGGTTTAGGTACCGTGTTTGTAAATTTGATAAAATCACTCTACAAATCTCCTAAAGCGAGGATTGCTACCAATGGGATTACTTCCTCCTCTTTCCCTCTTTATAGGGGGAACAGACAAGGTTGCCCAATTAGCCCCCACCTCTTTGCCCTCGCCATCGAACCTTTGGCTGAGGCTATTAGAACGTGCCCTGACATACATGGCTTTGAGGTGGGCCCCCATACCCATAAATTATCACTCTTTGTGGACGACCTTGTCTTATTTCTAACAAACCCAGAACACTCCCTCTCTCACTTGCAGATCCTACTAGTGTTATAGTTCTTTCTCTGGATATAAGGTCAATTTTGACAAAAGCGAAATCTTACCGTTGTCTGTCTTTGACCATCATACCATCAAGCACAAGTTTCCTTTTAGATGGTCGCCTATGGGCTTCACATATTTGGGCATAATGGTGGATGGTAATCTGAACAACCTCTATAAACTCAATCTGGCCAGTTTGTTGCAAAAGGTGGAGGTTGACCATTGTAAATGGATGGACTTAGCTCTCACTCTACTGGGTAGAATCAATGTAATTAAAATGAATGTCCTGCCCAGGTTTCTATATCTGTTTCAATCTCTCCCTATCCCTGTTCCCGCAGCATTTTTTTCCTCTCTCAACAAGCTGACCAGACAGTTTATCTAGCACGGCAAAACCCCTAGGGTTGGCCTGGATAAACTGACCCTTGATTACAGTCAAGGGGGCTTAAACCTCCCCAATTTTAGAATGTACTACTGGGCTGCACAGTCTAGGTTTCTGGCTCAGAGGTTTGACAATGGTCCCTCTCCCTCATGGTTGAACATTGAAAAGCTTGAGGTAAATGATGACACTGGGGCAGATTTGTTTTACAAATGGGACAGAAAATCTATAAAAACCATCACAGACAACCCTTTAATCATACATTCTGTCCTGGCATGGTGCAAACTGCATGAGCTGTTCGGACGAGGGGGATTCCTTTCCCCTAAAACCCCTTTATGGAACAATAGATTGATCCCTATGTTTTTCCAGAATAGTAACTTTAGACCATGGTCTGATAAGGGGATCACTCTTCTGGAACATTGTTACGAGGAGGGAGTTCTTATGTCTTTTGATCAGCTGAAACAGAAATACCACTTGCCTAACAGGGACTTCTTTAGCTACCTACAACTACGAAACTTTATTAGGGTGACTCTCAAGGGACAATAGAACCTACCTAAGATGTCACCTATTGAACAACTCTGCCACGCAGACCAACCACTGTTCAAGACCATTTCCCGTGTATTCGATGCTCTTATGTCAGGACTAATACTGCCTGGGCTAGATAAACCCCGACTTAGATGGGAAAAAGATCTGGGTATTGATCTTGATGAGGATCTATGGAGTGACCTATGCAGGGATGGCGTTACATCCACATTGAACTCCAGATACAGACGGATCCAGCATAATTTCCTCCATAAGCTCTAAATCACCCCATCTAGACTAAACAAGTTCAACCCAGATATCTCCTCCCTATGTTTTAGATGTGGCTCAGATGAAGGAACATTCCTCCATTCCACTTGGCAGTGTTCAAAACTACACGGTTTCTGGCAGGGGGTATGCGATACCATATCCTCAATTCACGCGGTTGCATTCCCTTTAGACCCGGAGGTCTGTCTACTGGGTAACTTTACTAACACCAATCTTAGGCAAAGCCATACTATAAAGCTAACAGAAATATTGCTAGCGATTGCCAAGAAATGTATTGCCTTGAAATGGAAATTGGATTCCTCCCTGCCAGTTGCAATGTGGCTATCGGAAGTTAATAGTTGTATCCCTTTGGAGAAAATCACTTACTGCTTGAGGAATAAGTTAAAGACATTTTACAGAATTTGGCAACCTTTTATTGACTATATGGAGAATCTCCCCCCACATCTCATTGATTGAATCTATATATACTCCTCACAATGTTTCACATGTAATGTATAATATGTAGCCTACGGCAGGTGATCCAATGTCTCGTTATTTTTTTATATATATTTTCTTATTGTATGTTTGTTTATATAATTATTATTATTTATTTTTGTTACGCTCGTCTGTTACTGTCACTTTGTCCTATCGTTGTCTAATATCTTTTCACTTTTGTTTTGAATGTTCTTAATTGGAAAATGCAAAAATAAAATATTTTATTTTAAAAAATGATGCATCCTTTGTCAAATCCTATCACACAACAGGGGATTGACAATTATTGGGTGAAGGGGGAAAGGATCTTGTTGGCATGTAATTGTTTGAGGCTAAATCTCAGGAAATACTAAGGTGTCAAACATTGACCATTGCTTTAACCGCTTTAATTTCTCAGGACTATGATCGATGCTCCCCCCCCACCCCCCCCCACCCCCTGGCAGAGTAATTGATTTTATTTGGGCACTGGCCAGTGAAGTCTTATTTTAATTAAGACCTGCTACTGGCATAGAGAGCAGGAACACTGACTGACTGCTCGACACCTCTTCTCACTCTCCTTTTTCTTCCTGGTCTTTCAATTCCTCCGCCCGCGCTCCCTTCACTCCTTTAGTCCCAGCACCATGAGGACGAGAAAAGAGCGCTGAGCCGGGAGATCATCGCCCTCAACAATCACCTCCTGGAGGCCAAGATCACCATTGAAAAGCTCAGGGGAGACAACGTGAGTATACTGTATAAGTCCGTCGTTGCGCATCGGAGAATCACTGAAACAACTAAAACGGCCAGTTAGACGACCAATGCCTGGTGGCGGCCTTGCCACGTGTGCCACCTATAACATGAACCCAACATAAAAACCTGCGCTGATAGTACATTCTTTGAAGTGCTGCTGTCTGGAGAGAGACACGTGAAAAAGTATTTGCTCCCTTTCAGATTCCCTATTTTTGATACTGAATGTTATCAGATCTTCAACCAAAACCTAATATTAGATCAAGTGAACCCGAGTTCACAAATAAAAAATGTTTTGTACTTATTTTACTTATTGAATTTTAACCAAGTTATGCAACATCCAATTCCCCTGTGTGAAAAAGTAATTGCCCCCTTACACTCAATAACTGGTTTGGCCACCTGTAGATGCAATGACTCCAACCAAATGCTTCCTGTAGTTGTTGATCAGTCTCTCACACTGCTGTGGAGGAATTTTGGCCCACTCTTACATGCAGCACTGCTTCAACTCATTCATGGATAACATGGGTCCCATTGTGCCTGGCGAAAAGCAAAACACTGCATTCCACAGTAAGAACCTTCTACCAACGGTCAAGCATGGTGGTGGTAATCCCAGACCTAATCTCAATTGAGATGTTGTGGCAGGACATGAAACGAGCAGTTCATGCTTGAAAACCCACAAATGTTGCGGAGTTAAAGCTGCTCTGCGTGGAAGAGGGGGTCAAAATTCCTCCACAGCGACGTGAGAGACTGATCAACAACTACAGGAAGCGTTTGGTTGGAGTCGTTGTAGCAAAAAGGTGGCAAATTACTTCTTCACAGCATACAGTACATGCTCGTTCCTTGACAGACTGACTTGGTGAATTCAGGTGAAAGCTATGATCTCTTATTGATGTGACTTGTTAAATCCACTTCAAATCAGTGTAGCTGAATGGGAGGAGACCAGGTTAAAATACTGATTTTTAAGTCTTGAGACATGAATTGTGTGTGTGTGGGCGAGATAAGTGCCTTTGAACAGGGTGTGGTAGTAGGTGCCAGGTGCACTGGTTTGAGTGTGTCAAGAACTGCAATGCTGCTGGGTTTTTCACACAACATTTTCTTGTGTGTATCAAGAATGGTCTACCACCCAAAGGACATCCAGCCAACTTGACAACTGTGAAAAGCATTGGAGTCAACATGGGCCAGCATCCCTGTGGAACGCACCATTTAGAGTTTATGCCCCAACAAATTGAAGCTGTTCTGGGGGCTAAAGGGGGTGCAACTCAATATTAGGAAGGTGTTCATAATGTTTTGTACTCTGTGTACAGTAGTTACTCCTAAATCAATAGGGGATTTGAGACTGTAAGCAGGTTTAAAGCTAGTCTGGATTTGGCCCTGGGGACCTACTGTGTCAATCTACGGTCTTAGTCTCGTTGATGTGAATCCCCAAGCATCTGCCTAGCTTTGCACTCTACCTAGCTCTCTGCAGGGCTGCTGTGTTAGCAAGACACATCTGAGCCATTGGGCATGATGAGAATCCCCTTGAATCCAGGGAGGCTGATTGGGGTCAGAATTAGATCTTACAGGAGAACTTTATCTGTTAGCAGGAGTAGGCAGACATTTTGTCTTAAGGGAATGCTTTGAATTAATTGGAGATGGCGAACTGATTCTAATATGAGGAAGACCAAAGTCATTAGGTTGACTCTGGCTGCATTTACAGATGTGGAAGGAAGAGTTGGATGTAACGGTAAATGTGTCTTTTGTCACCTATTTTTTGTTGTTGTACCTACTTCTGTTAGCAACAGCTTTCACAGCTAGCCATTTTCCTCTGGTTGCAGCCAAAAGCTATTCTCTCAGTTAGCATGGAACTTCTTCAAATCAGAGTCCTGAGAGAAAACAACATGGCTGACATTGAGACATCAATGACTGGATGAGACAGGCCTTTGTGCTGCCTTCAAACTACCACAGTCCCAATTGTTCTGTATGTGAGAAAAAAAATTGCACACAGTTAACTAGAAGGAGAATCAAAGAAATGCCTTTGATGTTTATGAGAGGGCTGTCAGAGTTTGCTGTGTCACAGAGGAGTTGCAGTGGGAAAGCGAGAGCATGGATACAGACTGACAGAGAGGAAGCTTACTAGACCAAGCCTCTAGATCAGAGGAGAAGAGCCCATTTCAGAAGCCCCGTAATGAAATTACAGTGAAGAGCTTTATTGCAATTGAAAAAAGTCCCTCAGAGTTAATACGATTTTGCGGATCATTAATGCCATTGTCAGCGCCACAGGGGCCTGATGAGAAAAACAAGCACTATTTTCTGGGTGGATGGATTTGTTCCGTGGCCGATGATGCGTTTGTTACTACAATTGGGTTCTCCCAAAGTGTTAGACCCTCAGAGCTTTATATTGAAGTAAACATTTGGGGTTGTCACAAGAGGGTTGAGGGGGAAAACAGCTTCAGGATGTAGCAATCAATCTGGAATAAAACATTTTCGGGGGCATTCTTTTCTGTTTGTCAAGCATTGGTAGGTTAGCAACGCCACATGCTGAAATGACTGTTTGGTCCCATTCTACTTGGTTGTAGTAATACCATGTCATTACATGTAGCAACCTATTTGAAACAAATGTTGGTCAGTTACTCCCACTACAATTTATACACTTCTTAGTCTACATGGCATCCCAACCTATGACTCAACAGTGTTTAATCTTTCCCATTTCCCAGGACCTTTACAGGAAGGACTGTAACCTGGCAGCGCAGCTCCTCCAGTGCTCCAAGTCACATCACAGAGCCCACAAGCTATCTGAGGTGAGTTCTGCGCTGCTCTACACTCACAAGTAGCCCCACGTATCATTTCCTCTGTTGATTTCACCGTGCAAAACCGCCTAAGACAACATCTAGTCCACTCGAAGGGGAGTAGGAAATGAGGTATGAGAGAGAAAAATCGTCACAGTTCCTCATTAAAAAAAAAATCCTCAAAAGACGTGGGACTACCTTTTAAACATAAGGTCACGCATATATGGATGAAGTAGTAATGTAGCTCTGGTATGAAATTGACAGAGTTATTGAGGTACTGTAGGATATCAGCATCCACAGCTGCTGACTCATTCGGCTCCCCATAATCATACTCCGATGAAATAACAGTGATTGGCTTTTGAAAGCACATTCCTCCTTTCGAGTCGACAAAGTGACCAATTCCAGAGCATTGACGAATCCATCACAAATGCAGCGATGAATATAGCCGAGTGCGATCAAAGGGATGCGGTATGATTTGCACTGGGACTTAACTCTGCTACCCAGCCAGAGAAAATGTATAGTGTACAGAGGAGCCCCTCGGGAAAGCTGCTGAAAACGGCGTGTTGGAGTGAGACGCATTAACCCTGCAGTCTCACCTACTTTTCCACTCAATTCTCAAATGGGGAAAGCAAGGCTGCAAAAAAAAATAAAAAAATAGCTCCATACTTCAAAACACAGGTATTATTTCTGCTAGGTGTCTATTTTCAACAACAACAAAAAACAACAGTGGCTATTTTAGATTTTTTTTATTCTCAGCTGGAGACCTTGAGCACTGGTCTAATTTAAATTGAAGCTGCTCCCGGTTATTTTTATTTATTTATTAAGGGCCTACACACAATACCCAATAATATCAGAGTGGAATTGTTTTTCGAACTGTTTACAAATTAATACAAAATGAAAAGCTGAAATGTGTTGAGTCAATAAGTATTCAACCCCTTTGGTATGGCAAGCCTAAATACGTTCAGGAGCCTAAATATGTTCAGGAGCCTAAATACGTTCAGGAGTAAAAATGTGTTCAACAAGACACATAATACATTGCATGGACACAATAATAGTGTTGAACATCATTTTATAAAATTGACTACCTCATCTCTGTACCCCACACATCTGTAAGATCCCTCAGTCGAGCATTTCATTTCAAACAGCTCAACCACAAAGACCAGGGAGGTTATCCAAAAAGGGCACATATTTGTAGATGGCCCAAAAAATAAGCAGACATTGAATATCCCCTTTAGAGCATTTTGAAGTTATTAAACCACTCTCCATATTTTTAGGATAGTGGTGGTTGCATCATGTTATGGGTATGATGTTAATTGTTCAAAATAATTAACGGAATGGATCTAAGTACAGGCAAAATCCTAGAGGAAAATCTGGTTCAGTCTGCTTCCACCAAACACTGGGAGATGAATTCCCCTTTCAGCAGGGCAATAACCTAAACAAGGCCAAATCTACACTGGAGTTGCTTATCAAGAAGACAGTTAAATGTTCCTGAGTGGCCAAGTTACATTTTCAACTTTAATCTACAGCAAGAATTGATTGGTTGTCTAGCAACGATGAACAACCAATGACAGAGCTTGAACATTTTAAAGAATAGTGGGTAAATGTTGCACAATCCAGATGGGTAAAGCCCAGAAAGAGAGACAGCAGTAATTTCTGCCAAAGGTGCTTCTACAAAGTACTGACTCAGGGGTGCGAATACTTATGTAAATGAGATATTTTGGGATTTAATTTTCAATAAATGTGCAAACCTTTGGTGTGGTGTAATATGTGTTGCTGGGTGGGAACAATTTATTTAAAAAAAAAAAACATTTTGAATTCAGGCTGTGACAACAAAATGTGGAATAAGTCAAGGGGCATGAATAGTTTGAAGGCATTGTACAAGTGAGGGTTGATGAAAGTGTGTGTCTTGATGTACCTTTGTCCATGCGGATGTGTGTATCCTACAACTTAGCGATTGTAAACTGAGAAATTAGAAAAAGAAGGGCCAAAGCACAGTAAACGGAGGGGTTGTGGTCGGCAAAGTTCTGACAAGTTCATTAGAGGGTCCCAACGGGTGTCCGAGCTGGCCTGAGTAAACACACAATAATAATTTACTTCTCCAAACTCAAACTCTAGACTGGAGTCTAGGGAACAGCATTGACAAAAACAGCTGTGCGGATGTGGCAAGCATTCGATAATGGTGTGGTTGTGAATATGTATGGGGAGTTTTGATAGTGATCGTCAGCATTGTATGAATCTATATGCGGTCTATTTTTAGGAATGCTTTGTTGTAGAAAAAGTTATGCTGGTAAAATAGTTAAAACATTACTTTGTTAGAGCAGTAGTAGTCCTCCTTTGTTATTGATTGCTGTAATTTCTGAATCCATCTCTTAAATTCACTCCCATTTCTTCCTTTGTTTGGCTATCCAGGTTTCTTTCCTTTCTCTCTTAGAATTTTTCCTCACCATCCCGCTCTCTCTCTTTCCAGCTGCCCATTGACTTCCAGGAGCGGGTGAGCTCCCACATAGAGAAGCACGGATGCGACGTCACAATGGCACTGTGCCACTCATCCTACTCCGATGCTGTGCCCACCGCCGTCATCGCCAAGGTGCTAGAGAAGCCCGAGCCGGGCAGCAGCTGCCCAGTCACCCACTCAACCAGCCCCCAGCCATTGGTGGACGGGGGCCATGACCATGACTTCGTGACCAATAGCGTGGGCGGTGAAATCTTTCAGCGCCGTACCGCCTTCCGGACTGCCGACCTGTACTGTAGCGACACGGCCCTCTACTGCCCCGGGCGCTGGCAGGAGCGCAGGCAGAGCGTAGAGGTCCACGGCCTCCCCAAGGATCTCTTCCTCCAGGCCCAGAACTCCAACCCTCAGGAGGTGGTCTTCCATTCAGGTAACTTCTCCCAACACAGGGCCCCCTCCTTCCACGGAGAGTTTACTGTGGGCTCCTTGCCGCTCTCTAGCTCCTACTCCAGCTTCAGTCAGGCTTCCGAGGAGGAGAAGGGAGGAGAAGGCTGCGGCGGCGGCACCAGCAGCGCCATGTCCTCCTCCCACCAGGCGCTCTACATGGACTGGCGGGATGGGGGGTACGGTGAACACAAGAGCACCTCTTCTTATGAGAAGGACAGCCCTCCCAGCCTCAGCCTCTTACCCAAGTCCCACAGCTTCCAGCACATGGCGATGCTGCCTTCCCCCAACCCGGCGAAAGGCGGTGGCGGCTCTTCGCCAGCGTACGTGCACACGCCGTCCTGCGGCTACAGTGAGCCATACCACTCGCCCCACCTAGCATTGTTGCACAGCCAGGGCTCGGCCCAAGGTGGAGGAGGACCCCGGGCGGTGGAGCGCTCGGATAGCCAGGCCAGCATAGTTGTCCCCACCGAAGAAGAACTGTCTGGAAGCTGGAGGCAGCTGAGTGTAGAGGACATCAACTCGTACTCCTACAACTGCAATCCGGGCCGCATGTCTCCCTACAGCTTTTCTGAGCAGCACTTCACCTTCCAGGAGGGGGACGCGAACGTCTCTCTCCACAGCCATGTGCTGGACCAGTGCTTGGCCGCTGCAGTCGGTGGTGGCGGACTCTCACCCAGTCCCAAACACCCCAGCATGGGCCTGCGGGGCAGGCACCAGCCCCTTTACAGAGCCAAGGAGGACAGCCAGGACTCAGAGTGCAGCCAGTTCCTCTCAGGAAGCTTGAAGGACAAGGAGAGCGGGGCAGCTGGAGTGGCACGGGGGACCATGAACAAGGAACATGTGGATGCGAGCCCCAACAGCTTGGCCGAGTCCTTAGACCACCAAAGCTCCCTGGAAGCCCCCGGTCTGCAGCAGCAACACTACCAGAGGGAGAGAGTGAGGCCCAGCCTAAGCCTAGCTGTTCCCAGGAAGAGTTCTCAGCACCACCAAAAATTTGGAAGCACAGGAACAGGACTTAACAGGAAGGACAGTCTTACCAAGGCCCAGCTGTACGGCACCCTCCTGAACTGAACAGCTCGGTAACACTTTAGACTTGACAGGTATAATGCATTATGATGCGGTTATAATTAATTGTAAGACTTGTCATAAGCACGTATGACCCCTTATAAAAAGTCTTAATATTATCTCAATGGCCAAATAACAGCAATTGTGAGCAAGTTGAAAATATACTTCATAAAAAGCCATAACATATTGTAACCTTGTAATAAGAAATAAAAAGCTCATGAGTGCTTATGACAAGTAATTTAAAAAAAAAAATACAATTATACCGGTTAGCTTGAAGTAGTGTTACCAATAGCTCTTCCTTTTATGCGTGACGATTATGTACATCATGTTTCCTGTGGCAAACACACAGTTGGTGTGGATTTGAGATGTTTTTGTAATCCGGGGAAGGCAAGCTTCAAGCTGTCAGATGCTACACAGCTGTGGGTTTTTTGGGGCTGTTTATGTCATGATACGGTGTAGTTATCAGAGAGACCAGACACCAGATTTCCTACAGTATATCATCCCTTATTCTCCGAGACAGCCATTCAGCAAGCTCAAAGCTATTTTGGAGAAGGCTCACAAGACAAATTATCGCTTAACAATTATGACAGTATTGAGGCAGTAACTATTGTACTAAATACATAAGCTATTAGCATTTGAAGTATGTCAGTAACACAACATAATTTAGTACAAGCATAATGTCTACCATTCATTTTGGCAGACAGGCAGACCTATGCTGTGAGAGCTGAGCGCTCCAAGTTCCCATCAAACCCCTGCTATTGAGAATTTCATTACAATGGCATAAAACCAACTAAAGGCTACATAAACTCCTCAGCAAAAAAGAAAAAAAAGAAACATCCTTTCACTGTCAACTGCGTTTATTTTCAGCAAACTTAACATGTATAAATATAACACGATTCAACAACTGAGACAAGTTCCACAGACATGTGATTAACAGAAATGGAATAATGTGTCCTTGAACAAAGGGGGAGTCAAAATCAAAAGTAACAGTCAGTATCTGGTGAGGCCACCAGCTGCATTAAGTACTGCAGTGCATCTCCACCTCATGGACTGCACCAGATGTGCCCGTTCTTGCTGTGAGATGTTACCCCACTCTTCCACCAAGGCACCTGCAAGTTCCCAGAATTTTTAATGGGAATGGGCCCTAGCCCTCACCCTCCGATCCAACAGGCCCCAGACGTGCTCAATGGGATTGAGATCCGGGCTCTTCGATTGGCAGAACACTGACATTCCTGTCTTGCAGGAAATCACGCACAAAATGAGCAGTATGGCTGGTGGCAATGTCATGCTGGAGGGTCATGTCAGGATGAGCCTGCAGGAAGGGTACCACATGAGGGAGGAGGATGTCTTCCCTGTAACGCACAGCGTTGAGATTGCCTGCAATGACAAGCTCAGTCCGGTGATGCAGTGAAACACCGCCCCAGACAATGACGGACCCGCCACCTCCAAATCGATCCCACTCCAGATTACAGGCCTCGGCGTAACGCTCATTCCTTTGAAGATCAATGCGAATCCGACCATCACCC
The DNA here is from genome assembly GCF_018296145.1 of Oncorhynchus tshawytscha. Taxonomy (NCBI): domain Eukaryota; kingdom Metazoa; phylum Chordata; class Actinopteri; order Salmoniformes; family Salmonidae; genus Oncorhynchus; species Oncorhynchus tshawytscha. The sequence goes on along the minus strand of NC_056436.1, from coordinate 43,317,730 downwards.
CTGGTGAGACAAAACCACGACTCGTCAGTGAAGAGCACTTTTTGCCAGTTCTGTCTAGTCCAGCGACGGTGGGTTTGTGCCCATAGGTGACATTGTTACCGGTGATGTCTGGTGAGGACCTGCCTTACAACAGGCCTACAAGCCCCCAGTCCAGCCCGCTCTCAGCCTATGACAGACAGTCTGAGCACTGATGGAGGGATTGTGCGTTCCTGGTGTAACTCGGGCAGTTGTTGCTGCCATCCTGTACCTGTCCCGCAGGTGTCATGTTCGGATGTACCAATCCTGTGCAGGTGTTGTTACATGTGGTTTTCCACTGCGAGGACCATCAACTGTCTGTCCTGTCTCCCTGTCTTAGGCGTCTCACAGTACAGACATTGCCATTTATTGCCCTGGCCACATCTGCAGTGCTCATGCCTCCTTGCAGCATGCCTAAGGCACGTTCACGCAGATGAGCAGGGACCCTGGGCATCTTTCTTTTGGTGTTTTTCAGAATCAGTAGAAAGGCCTCTTTAGTGTCCTAAGTTTTCATAACTGTGACCTTAATTTCCTACCGTCTGTAAGCTGTTAGTATCTTAACGACCGTTCCACAGGTGCACGTTCATTAATTGTTTATGGTTCATTGAACAAGCATGGGAAACAGTGTTTAAACCCTTTACAATGAAGATCTGTGAAGAAATTTGGATTTTTATGAATTATCTTTGAAAGACAGGGTTCTGAAAAAGGGACGTTTCTTTTTTTGCTGAGTTTATGTATCCTGCTGTCTCGAAAGCTGTTAACTTCTAAGGCCTCATTTTCTCATGTACAAACTGCATGTTGTGCATTTGGAAAGTGTTCAGACCCCTTGACCTTTTCCACATTTTGTTACGTTACAGCCTTATTCTAAAATGGATTGAACCCCCCCCCCCATCATCTACACACAATACCCCATAATGACAAAGCAAAAACTGGTTTTTAGAAATGTTTGCAAAATTCTAAAAACATTTAAAACTGAAATATTACATTTATATAAGTATTCAGACCCTTTACTCAGTACTTTGCTGAAGCATTTTGGACAGCGATAACAGCCTGACCAAGGCCCTTCTCCCACGATTGCTCAGTTTTGCCGGAGTCCAGCTCTAGGAAGAGTTTTGGTGGTTTCAATCTTCTTACATTTAAGAATGATGGAGGTCACTGTGTTCTTGGACTTTTGATGATGCAGAGATTTTTTGGGACCCTTCCCCACATCTGTGCCTCGACACAATCCTGTCTCTGAGCTCTATGGACAATTCCTTCGACCTCATGGCCTGGTTTTTGCTCTGACGTGCAGTGTCAACTGTGGGACCTTATATAGACAGGTATGTGCCTTTCCAAATTATGTCCAATCAATTGAATTTACCACAGGAGAACTCCAATCAAGTTGAAGAAACATCAAGGATGGTCAATGGAAACAGGATGCACCCGAGCTCAATTTCGAGTCTCATAGCAAAGGGTCTGAAAAGGTGTATAAATAAGGTATTGTTTTTTTTTATTTCAAAAAAAATTGCACCTCAAGAAAAGTTATTGCTTTGTGTAGATTGATGAGGGAAAACTATTTAATCAATTTTAGAATAAGGCTGTAATGTAACAAAATGTGAAAAAAGGGAAGGGGTCTGAATATTTTACGAATGCACTGTATGAAAAGTGTTTAACCTTTTTAACCCTAGAGTGATTTCTTCTAGGCAGCAAATCATGGTTAGCACCTGAACATTGGGGAGAGACTACAGAAATAATTGTTAAATGTCTCTTATCCAATTTACATGCATATTGATACTTAGGAGGAAGACGTCTGAATAATAAATGTCATGCACTGGAATTCGATGAATCAAACTGACTTAAATAATTTCAAAGACATATTGTACATTGTAATACAAATGTAACAAGTTGGTGGAGCAGTATGGGGTATTTTCCTTCCAATAATACTGAAAATAAGGAATACATATGTACAATATTATTTCTAGGAAAATATCCCCACAGAACAGACGTTGACAACCCTTTTGTTAAAAAGTGAGATACTGATAAAGGATTTAAAAGGTTGCACAGCAGGGTGTAAAATATTCCATGTACCTGGGCTAATTTTATTCTGTCTAAATATTACATGTAGGAATTTGGCCCGAGCACCTAATGTCTCAACTTCGCAGTTTTGATTGTCCAAATTGGAAAAGAGCATGAATTCAATGCTGTTGCATGAATTCCCAACCACTAGCTAGTACATTTTGCCTTAATTCTGTTCAGTAGCAAGTCTTCTTTTTTTCTACACTTCTGACAGTGGTGTGTATGTATATGGTATTAATGTTAATTAATATACCAGCCAGGTTTCCTACTCTAGAATCTTGTTGGCATCAGCCGCATTGGATCTTTAACCAAAACAAAGCATTTCATTCTTTGACAAGTCCTCTCACTGTGGATTTTTATTTTATTTTTTATAAACTTTCCCCAAAACTTTAAGACCAGGACACGTTGTTCATGCCCTGGTCTCAGGATACCATCTGGGGGAGGTGGACACCTGCACAATGCTGCTAAAGCCAGGGACAGAGAGAACACAGAGGCAGTTGCCCCCCTCTGTGCACTGGCATCACTGTACCTCTTCCACCAGGCGGCCATTTTGGTACTTTGTCAATTTTTTTTGCAGACCTGATGGTTTCCCTAAATCGAAACTACTGTACAGAAGGGGCCCAGATTCTGATCCCCCATAGACAGAGTATTTTTGATTGTGGATGTAATAAGAATATATACAATCGTTACCATTTATATTTTTATCCTGGTTATGTTGATGTTCTTGACTTTGACCCCTGAATAAATTGTCCTCCTGTCCTGTTCTACCTCAGACTATGTACGACAAATAACTTTAAGGACCAACAGGCCAGCTGGTTGTTTGATGCATGTTTCTATATTTTTGCTGTATGTTTATTTACTTATTAATAAAGGAGGTTTCTGCATTATGATGCATTAACATGACAATTATTTGGCAGCCACGTCAAATCAATCCAAATGTTATTGGTCACATACACATTTACCAGATGTTATTGCAGGTTTAGCGAAATGCTTGTGTTCCTAGCTCCAACATTGCGGTAGTATCTAACAATTCACAAAAATCAATAATAATGGAATTAAGAAATATATAAATATTAGGACGAGCAATGTCGAAGTGGCAATGACTAGAATACAGTATATACACATATGAGATGAGTAAAGCAGGATGTAAACATTATTAAAGTGACTAGTGTTCCATTATTAAATTGGCCAGTGATGCCATGTCTATAGGGCAGCAGCCTCTAAGGTGCAGGGTTGAGTAGCCGGCTAGTGATGGCTATTTAACAGTCGGATGGCCTTGCCTCTCGGTCCCAGCTTTGATGCACCTGTACTGACCTCAATGATAGCGGGGTGAACATGCCGTGGCTCAGGAAGTTCATGTCGTTGATCTTTCTGGCCTTCCTGTGACATCAGGTGGTGTAGGCGTCCTGGAGGGCATGCCCTGCAGTTGCGGGCGGTGCAGTTGCCGTACCAGGCGGTGATACAGCCCGTCAGGATGCTCTCAATTGTGCATCTATAAAAAGTGTGTGAGGGTCTTAGGGGCCAAGCCCAATTTGTTCAGCCTCAAAAGAGGCGCTGTTGTGACTTCTTCACCACACTGCCGGTGGGGGTGGATCATTTCAGTTTGTCAGTGATGTGTACGCAGAGGAACTTGAAGCTTGTGAATAGGGGCGATGTGAATAGGGGCGTGCTCACTCGGCTATTTCCTGAAGTCCACGATCAGCTCCTTTGACGTTTAGGGAGGTTATTTTCTTGTCAACACTCCGCCAGGGCCCTCACCTCCTCGCTGTAAGCTGTCTCGTCATTGTTAGCTCCACCTTAATACATGGGCAATATAATGTCTAGAAGAGAATGAGCATTATGATGCATTTACAGTTGGAAGTTTACATACACTTAGGTTGGAGTCATTAAATCTCGTTTTTAAAGCACTCCACAGATGTCTTGTTAACAAACTATAGTTTTGGCAAGTCGGTTAAGGACATCTACTTTGTGCATGACACATTTTTCCAACAATTATTTACAGACAGATTATTTCACTTATAATTCACGGTATCACAATTCCAGTGGGTCAGAAGTTTACATACACTAAGTTGACTGTCTTTAAACAACTTGGAAAAATCCAGAAAATTGTGTCATGGCTTTAGAAGCTTCTGATAGGCTAATTGACATCATTTGAGTCAAACTCAGTGCAAATCAATCCCAGAACAGCAGCAAAGGACTTTGTGAAGATGCTGGAGGAGACGGGTACAAAAGTATCTATATCCACATAACACTCAGCAAGGAAGAAGCCACTGCTCCAAAACTGCCATAAAAAACCCAGACTACAGTTTGCAACTGCACATGGGGACAAAGATCGTACTTTTTGGAGAAATGTCCTCTGGTCTGATGAAACAAAAATGGAGCTGTTTGGCCATAATGACCATCTTTATGTTTGGAGGAAAAATGGGGAGACTTGCAAGACAAAGAACACCATCCCGTGAAACACGGGGGTGGCAGCATCATGTGGTGGGGGTGCTTTGCTGCAGGAGGGACCAGTGCACTTCACAAAATAGATGGCATCATGAGGTAGGAAAATTATGTGGATATATTGAAGCAACATCTCAAGACATCAGTCAGGAAGTTCAGGCTTGGTCACAAATGGGTCTTCCAAATGGACAATGACCTCAAGGATACTTCTAAAGCAGTGGTAAAATGGCTTAAGGACAACCAAGTCAAGGTATTGGAGTGGCCATCACAAAGCCCTGACCTCAATCCTGTAGAAAATTTGTGTTCAGAACTGAAAAAGTGTTTGTGAGCAAGGACTACAAACCTGACTCAGTTACCACAGCTCTGTTAGGAGGAATGGAACAAAATTCACCCAACTTATTGTGGGAAGCTTGTGGAAGGCTACCTGAAATGTTTAACCCAAGTTTAAATTGTTTAAGGCAATGCTGCCAAATACTAATTGAGTATGTGAAACTTCTGACCCACTGGGAATGTGATGAAAGAAATAAAAGCTGAAATAAATCATTCTCTCTACTATTATTGACATTTCACATTCTTAAAATAAAAGTGGTGATCCTAACTGACCTAAGACAGGGAATTTTTACTAGGATTAAATGTCAGGAAGTGTGAAAAACAGAGTTTAAATGTATTTGGCTTAGGTGTATGTAAACTTCGGACTTCAACTGTATATAACACTTCAAAATTATATGGCAGCCATGTTAGCTCCCCCAATAATATTACATGGGGGAATATTAAAACAATGCTTAGAATTAGAACAATATTCCACATTTTAAAAGTTGTCTGTACTCTTCGAAATATATGGCTCTGATCCATTATATTTGCAGTAACTGTTCCGTTCTGGCCGTCCTGCCCTCAAAGACAATTTCTGGTCCTAGATTGGGGGCACGTCCAGGATCGGCCCTAGATTAAGGGAAGTAAACTGGGTGGCAGGTCGACCAGACTGAACAGTTTGGAGTGCGAGCCTTGCCTCGCTCAGACATACACAGGTGAGAAGAGGAGGACAAACGGAATATCAGCAGTTAAAATGGAGGTAATCTAAAGTAAAATACACTATAATCTTGTAAAATGTAAATTGTTGCATTTGACATTATCCGTTACATTTAATCTTAGGTATTTAGATGTCACTCACTACCAACAGCTAGATGTATTTAGGCACACAAATATTCAAAAATATTTACACGTTCAGTTGATTTAATCATTGTTACCTGGCCTTGGGGAATACTTATGATTGACAGGCATGGACATTCCTTTGAAAAGTTTCTTTAGTTACCAAATTACTATTGGTAGAGGAAATATACAAGCTGCTGAATTTAGAGAATAATTCTGACTTGCTTCGCAATTCGGTCAGTGACTTAATATGGCAGACGGGCTAGAGCTGCATCCATACCCACTACTGTCTGATGATAATAAACTCAAAGCTTTTAAAAATGTACCCTTTGAAATGTTAATTAAGAAAACCTGTCTTTGATCCTCTGCACTGTAATGTGCCCCTGACTGCAAATTATCATCTTCTACAAAGACCACACACCACATACATGACAATGAATGTAGAATAGGTCAGTACTTTTATTATAGCTGTGACAAACAGGGTCATCACGTCGTTCATTTACAATGCGAGTAAGAATCCTGTACACTAATTCCTGAGTAAGCTATGGTACCAAAACAAACAACCAAAAAAAGTCAATTTTACATTTTTGCCTTGACATTTGATTGAAGTTATGATATAAGCTAAGCAATAGACAACTGCCAGCAGTTTGGTCAACAGGTATGTATTTGAATGGAAGCGAATTTCAGTATGAAGAGTAAATTGCCCTTATGGAAATATTCCTGAGCAGTTTCCTTTCTCTCCGGCAGCTCGGATAGGAAGGATGCCTGGATGTTTGTAGTGTCTGGGTGTTATAATTCCTCCCCTTCTTTGTGCCAATCACTGCCAGATCCTGAGCTCGCCACCCCAGTCGCACGTTGCCACCACAGCGGGCAGCACAGGGTGCAGAGACACACACATGCATGCCTGCTGGTGTGCGAGCAGCGTGTGCAGCGTCCGAGCACTCTGCTGGTCGTAGAAGTGGACGGAGCCTGTGGAGCTGCCCGTGGCCAGTATGGACCCATCCGGAGAGAAGCCACACCTCACCGCATAGCCCTCAACCTAAACCATCACACCTTACATTAGCAATGAAATCAATTTACACACTATACACACACAACGCAAATGACCCGGGCCCACATTTTCCACTTCTATTCGGACACTTGCAGTGCAAAAAATTATCAAAATGCAGATAGGAATGGGCTATTCATGAAATACAAGTCTACAATAATGCAGCTCGAGATTACATTGAGGTTGCAATCCTCTGCTGTCTGCTTGAGACTCCCCCTATAGTAGTTAGAGCACCTGGTGGAAAAGCCCAAACAATTATTATTGTTATTACTGCTTTGCATGCATTTCATATTCACACTGTTTCCTTTATTACCTCCGTCATGCACATGAGAGGATTTAAGATAAAGACCACCTATGTCTATTGTTAGTAATACACATCTCAGTACTGTTTAGCATATCATTCTCACACAGGGGAAATAACATGCATAAACAAATAAATGACATGTTTATTCTAATTGGAATGTAAAAAAAATAGATATATATTAGCACCGTTTAGCAGACAGACCATGTTTTTACACAAAGGACCAACGTTGAAACTACACTAAAGTTACAGCTGCTTTCTATAGCTAGCCGAAGGCTACTCACTCGTAAGACAAATATTGACAGCAAAACCTCAGCAGGTCCCTTTAATATTTGTATAACATATCTGAATGTCACGTTCTATATGTAACTCATCGGTGTAATTGTTTTTGTTTAACCATGTGCGTTTGTAGAGGACTGTAAATGACAGACCAGAGGGACTACTGCTTTTAGCTATAGAGCGGTTTGTAGAGTGTATGGATCTCCCATGCAACCGCACAGCCTCATCACCACTGACCTTGTGTCCTTCATACCGCCTCCTCTTGTTCATTCTGTATGGCCGCTGGGCAGAAAATAGGGCCATGTAGTTGCCATTGCTCTGCGCTACAAAGGAGTCCTGCTGGGGGTGAAGGGCTAGGCTTGGGCACGTGTACCGCTCCTGGATTCAATCAAGTGAATGGGAGAAGGTCAGAAAGCATTCAACTGGCTTGGCATTCATACTCAAATGATACTATCTGTATTTTCTGCCATACAAACCACCCACATGCACTTAAATAGTCAATAAGACATAGGGCTGCATGGACCGACATTTACATACATTACAGGGAGAGGAAAAATGTAGTATCCAACTATTATGGAAAACAAAAACAAGAGCTTTAAAGGGGCAATCTGCAGTTGAAACAAACAGCGCATCCTGTCACACACACACACACACACACACACACACACACACGTGTATATAGCTAAAAAGCTGAAGGATAGAGGCTAGAAAAACGTAACTACTCAAATTCATAAACATAGTTATGGATGCAAGGACTTACCATCCATGATATCAACATTATATACTGAACAAAAATATAAAACAACATAAGTGTTGGTCCCATGTTTCACGAGCTGAAATAAAAAATAAGCTTTTTGTGCATCTGGTAAAATGGCTTATTATACAAAAATGTAGTGCATTTATCCTTTAAGATAATCCATCCACCTGACAGGTGTGACATATCAAGAAAGCCGATTAAACAGCATTATCATTACACAGGTGCACCTTGTGCTGGGGACAAAAGACCACCTATATGTGCAGTTGTGTCACACAACCCAATGCCATAGATGTCTCAAGTTCGGGGAGTGTGCATTTGGCATGCTGACTGCAAGAATGTCCACTAGAGCTGTTGTCAGAGAATTGAATGTTAATTTCTAAGGCGCCTCCAATGTCATTTTAGAGAATTTGGCTGTAAGTACAACCATATAACCACGCCAGCACAGGATCCCCTTATCCGGCTTCTTCACCTGTGGGATCATCGGAGACCAGCCACCAGGAAGGCTGATGAAACAGAATTTCTTTCTGTAATAAAGCCCTTGTGGGGAAAAACTCATTCTGATTGTCTAGGCCTGGCTCCCCAGTAGGTGGGGCCTATGCCCTTCTAGGCCCCACACATGGCTTCCTGACCAGTCATGTGAAAACCATAGATTAGAGCTTAATGAATTTATTTCAATTGACTGATTTCCTTATATGAATTGTAACTCAGTAAAATTGTTGAATGTTGCGTTTATATTTTTGTACAGTATAGTTTTATTCATGCTTTGAGGCTATATTGTGTTTATTTACATTTACGACCAACATTGGAGAAAAACAATCTAATATTTTCAGTTCTGATGGGGTATGACAAATAAACTAAGCTACATTTCTATGTTATATTCTTCAAGAACCAATGGGTATTTACAGTATATATAATTAATTAATTAAAAAGTTTTTTAAAATGATTTACCAATCGTAGATTGATTAAGTACTTTATGACTAGTTAAGAGATTTTCTTTGCTTCTTACAGGCACAGTGTGTTTGCAATAGCAGGGACAACATGGCTGGGATGAGACAAGCTATCTAGGCCTTGTCCTGTTGAGAGACAACTAGGGGGGTACTAACTGAAATTGTCCAAAAAGAAACTATCATATAAATTTTCTGTTGCAAATTGCTTGGATATGCCCTACTGAACACGACCCGGTTCTTACTTACATGGTAGATCTGATTGGAGACCTTAGCGGTGGTTTGGAAGTCCCAGGCAATGAGTGTGCGCTCGGCAGAGTCCCGGCTGACCGAGTCACTGCTGGTCACAAACTCCCTGCCCCCGGTCAGGAACAGGATGGCCAGAGTCTGCTGGATCCGTGCCCTGTACACCCTCTCCACCTGGGAACACAGAAGATAGGGCATAAATTGAAGGTTGAATAAATACTGCATGTTGTGAAGCTTGGATCCTCTAGCAGATATGACTACTCCAATTCCTCTGCAACATACACTACAGTTCAAAAGTTTGGGGTCACTTAGGAATGTCCTTGTTTTTGAAATATTAACAATGTCTACACTGTATTTCTGATCAATTTTGATGTTATTTTAAAATGAACAAAAAAATGTGCTTTTCATTCAAAAACAAGTACATTTCTAAGTGACCCCAAAATTCTTTGAACAGTAGTGTACATTGACACCTACTGGCAGAAAAAATTACTTTGTCATTAAAATGTACTAGTGGCTAGGCAATTGGGAACATGCCAGTCTGAACTCATGCCAGAAGGGGTGCAGTGTACCACAGTGTAGATTAGCATGCCTCGACAGTGCTGTTAGCTCAGATGACTCTCGGTGACGGACAGCCACAGCGAGAGATCAGATCTGGGAACAAATATCAAATTGAGTGTTTGTCAGAGCCTGCCTAGAGTGCCAGGTGGAGGAGGTTTACACTTTTGGGACTATTCTATTGTTTCCATTACAGAAGTATTTCAAAGAAAACAAATACTATTTGAATCCAGGTCTAACAGGGATAGGCCTACGGTGCTGGAGAGAAGAGATGCGGCTGACCTTGCAGGTACGGGCGTCCCAGGCCTTGACCTCTGCGCTGTAACCCCCACACAGGAACACTTCAGGGTCGTTGGGCTGCACTGCCAAGCACATCACCTTGAACTGGTTCCCCACCTTCACGATCTGCTGTCCTGAGGAACCAAACACAGAAACCACCACCACAAACCTCTAGCAAACAGGAGAGGAGTACGGAAAAATAACGGCTTGGATAAAGCATACATGACAGAGAAATTGGACACAGAGCCAATTCAAAGTCAAAGGAGCCCTCAGATCAAGGAAGGTCCTGCACCACCCCATAATGTACATCATATATGACAAACCCAGTTAGCACAATGTTTTGGCACAATGAATCAGTGATATCCAAATAAAGTACGAGACATTTGGGAAAGTCCTGTGATATTTTTGGAACTATGCAGAACAAATTAGTATTTGAAAACCAAAAGCAGCTTTTCTCACACACACACGTAAAAAAGAAGTCCAGATAAAAAGCTCATTTAAAACAGACAAAGAAATGATAAAGATAAAAAAATAAACAATAATCCACTATTTTGGCCAGCAAGTGTCAACAAGCTTTTCCTTATTAAATTATAGTGATGTTGAGCTTCAAAACAAACATTTCAGGGCTTAAATATAATCAAGCCTGAAAAGGGTGCAACAGCCCAATGTTTCCGTCAGAACGTACAGCACAAACCTGCATGGGGACCGTTCCAGACTATACCCAGTCAGCAGACCAGTCAAAGGCTATGTGAAATGTACCTCAGGGCCATGCGACTCCTCTAAAATCAATCCCACACACAACCAAGACTTCTATAAGCAGTGTTAAAGACTCCCTCAAGTGTTAAATTCTAGTAAGTGCCCGACAAAACACCACCCCATATTTAAAATGTGTATTTCCACACAAATTTGTTTAAATGATAAAGTGTTACCACAAATAACGGACTCGCTTATTTATTGGGGAGAGCGAGTTCCCGTCCTATTGATCAGCAAAGTTTGTGGAATATTTCTTCAGGCGTGTGGCCAGGCGGGGTACATTTCACATCTTTGCCTTTAATGGTTGTGATTTGGGAGGGATCTGAGATCTGTCATCGAGATTCAAAGCTAATGTTTGGGGAGACTATGAGAAACCAGCCTCGTTTGCATAACATATAAGGCCTTTCTGGTTTTAATTAAGAAACATTGATTAGCTTAGCGGAGTTTGAAGATAAGGGGAGGGGACCGATCTCTGTGCTAGAGCTGGTCTCTGAACTCCTAGCCATATGATCCACAGCCCTGGCCTACATGATACGAGAGAGAGGGAGGACATTGAAGATAGATGGAGCAACAAAAAAAATCTTTCTTCATTAGAGAAACTACAAAAAGCAGGACACTAGTGGTTGAGCTACATATGATATTATGACCACTTCACATACATTCCTCCCAGAAGGAAGAATCGTCCAAAAACACGATGAATGGCTGAAGGCAAAAGCATAAATGTATGAAAGTGGATGCTTTCAACGTGGAGTTACAGCTTCTGTTGTAAACCACTGCCTGTGAATATTCTTCCAGTGGCTTCCAATCACACAGGCCCAAGAACAGGCTTGAAAAAGCCCAAAAAGCAGCTGCCACTTCTCACTAACGCCCTTCAAATAAAATGCATTTAATCCATCCCTCCAACTCTCGATTGCTACTGAACTGTGACGGTCATTCTGTAGGCCAAATATGACTGCTTTAGGACTCAGTGCACTAGGTGCACGGCGTTTCCTCCGACACATTGGTGTGGCTGGCTTCCGGGTTGGATGCGCGCTGCAGTGCGGCTTGGTTGGGTTTCGGAGGATACATGGCTCTCGACCGTCCGTCAGATAATCTCCCGAGCACAGCGCAAGGAGTTTTGCCTGCATTTAAAAAATTGCGTTTACAAATTAAAATGAGACAAGATGGTAACTACTAACAGGAAAAAATATATATTATTATTAATAAATATTATCTGTAATGTCCCTCAATTATCTGTAATGCAGTGAATATTGAACACAGATTCAACCACAAAGACCATAGGGGTTTTCCAATGCCTTGCAAAATAATATTAATATTTATTATTATACCCATAAAAAGAAATTCACAAACGTGTTTACATCCCTGTTAGTGAGCGTTTCTCCATTTCCAAGATAATCCATCCACCTGCGGCATATCAAGAAGCTGATTAAACAGAATGATCATTACACAGGTGCACCTTGTGCTGGGGACAATAACAGGCCATTCTAAAATGTGTAGTTTTGTCACACAACGCCACAGATGTCTCAAGTTGAGGGAGCGTGCAATTGGCATGTTGACTGAATGTCCACCAGAGTTGTTGCCAGAGAATTTAATGTTAATTTATCTACCATAAGCTAGTTACAGTTTTCACTTAAATCTCCTTGAAAATCTATGACAAGATCTGAAAATGGTTGTCTAGCAACAATCAACAACCAATTTGACAGAGCTTGAAGAATTTTGAAAATCCTTGTCTCATCGCGCACCAGCGACTCCTGTGGCGGGCCGGGCGCAGTGTGCGCTAACCAAGGTTGCCAGGTGCACGGTTTCCTCCGACACATTGGTGCGGCTGGCTTCCAGGTTGGATGGCGCTGTGTTAAGAAGCAGTGCGGCTTGGTTGGGTTGTGTATCGGAGGACGCTTGACTTTCAAACTTCATCTCTCCCGAGCCGGTACGGGAGTTGTAGCGTTGAGACAAGATAGTAGCTACTAAAATAATTGGATACCACGAAATTGGGGAGAAAAAGGGGTAAAAAATAATAATAAAAATTTAAAATTAAGAATTTTGAAAATAATTGTTTTTAAATTGGCAAATGTTGTCACTATCCAGGTGTGGAAAGCTCTTAGACTTACCAAGAAAGACTCACAGCTGTAATCACTACCAAAAGTGCTTCTACAAAGTATTGACTCAGGGGTATGAATACATGTAAATTTGATATTTCAGTATTTCATTATCAATAAAAAAACATGTTTTCACTTTCATCATGGGGTAGTGTGTGTAGATGGGTGAGAATTTATTTTATTTAATCCATTTTGAATTCAGGCTGTAACAACAAAATGTGTAATAAGTCAAGGGGTATGAATACTTTCTGAAGGCACTAAGTGCAGGCTCTCCAAAAGCCAGCCAGACAGCCAAGGGCTGTGCTGTTTACATTGACAGCCCATCATCTAAAGAACACAGCCTTTCGTGTTGCAGCTGAGAGCCTCTGATTTATTGAAGAGCATCAAGAGCCAATGAATCGCATCTATTGATTACGAGCTGATGCTCCAAACACAAGCACACCACCCCAGCTCCTCAGTCCACCTGCTATTAACATATATGCATTTGTGACTGTCAGCGTGGACAACAAACGCTGCTGCATTGATATTCTAATTATCTCAATGCCTCACCAAAATGCGCCATCCAGAGGGATATAAATCTAGTCATGGCGGTAGAGGGAGCAAGTGAGCCTAGTCTCCCTGCCTGCCAGATAAAGAAGCATCGCATACTGGTATTCATGAGTGCTGACCTGCCAGTGTAAAATTTGACTGATGGAGCCCAACTGTCATTCCAAATGGTCATGAAGAGTCCTTACTGTAATGTTATTTTCAAACCAAACTGAGGTAAACATGTAACTTTTCAAGAACGCTCTGTGGGACATTGTTCCGATAAAACCCTAAAGGGAGCCCAACGGGAGCATCCTCTTATGTCCTAAGGACATCCCCTGTTTGCTGGGTCAGTCCTCTAAATGAGTCAACACACTCCGTGACCAACGACAGGAAGGTAATGTCACAGCAGTCTGGTGCCTGAGGGTTGGCGGTGTGTGGGCATGCTGGATTCTGCCTGTGGATCTGCTATCGATCACTTACCCCGAGCTGCCAGGTTATTTAATGGGCAGGTGAAGCAATTATCCAAGGGCTTTATTGGCAGAATTGACAGCCACGCGGGGAGAGGAAGTGCACACTGCAACGACTAATCATGTGGTGACCTAAAAGATGGAGAGCCACTGAGAGCTTTAAATCAACGCACGTACTTACATGTGTTTACGGTTGGAAAAAAACACTTAAGAAAATAGGATATGCATTACAGGAGGATTAAGGGGACGGACTTTACAAGATTTTTCACTTACGTTGGCTATGCCAGTTTAAGGGCACAATCAGCCTTATATCAAATGCTATTTGTCTCAACGATTATCCATAGTTTTCTACATATGGCATTTTTCAAATCTTGGAGAAGTCACTTTAAATAATGGCACTTTAATAATGTTCACATATCTTATATTACTCATCTCATATGTATATACTGTATTTTATACCATCTATTGTATCTTTCCTATGCCGCTCGGTCATCGCTCATCCATATATTTACATGTACATATTCTTATTTCATCCCTTTAGATGTGTGTATTAGGTAGTTGTTGTGGAATTGTTAGATTACTTGTTAGATATTGCTGCACTGTCGGAACTAGAAGCACAAGCATTTCGCTACACACTCGCATTAACATCTGCTAACCATGTGTATGTGGCCAATTAAAGCTGATTTGAAATACATGTAAAAGGGATACTAGCAGACCTAAACTAATCAAGAAAACACACAAAACATTTTTGGTCACCAATATGAAATACAAGTGACTTGGATTGTTCCAGAGAGTGTTGCTCACCTGTCTCCACATCCGTCACCATGGCCGTGTTGTCAAAGGAGCCGGTGAGGAGGCGTCGCCCACAGGGGGACCAACAGGCATCTCGCACCGCCCCCGAGTGGGAGGAGTATACCTGCAGGCACTGCCCACTCTCTGCACCATCCCAAATCTGCAAAACAGGGTGTATTCATTAGGGCAAACTAGTGATGCGGGTTGACTCAGAACCCACAGTCTCAGTGGGGTGGACAGGTTTAGGGTCATTAAATATTATGTGGATGAAAGGTGGCATGCGGGTTGAATAAAGAGAGAACAATATCTTAAAATCCAAATATATTATTCTTGTGAAATGTATAACTATACCTTCATGGCCTAACTGTTCGTGCGTCAATTGCCAAATGCTTTTGGTAACAGGAAGAAAACGCGCAAAAGGAGAGTTGAAAGTAAGGAGACGGATGGCAAGAAAAGTAATGTTTCGGGAAAAAAATTGTGAAGTGGTAAATGAGGATGTTGTGAAGATCTATATAAATTTGACAGTCACAAGATGAGGTCTTCAAATAGGCCTATGGCACGTCAAGGGCACTGTAGCCTCCTGTTCAGATGGGTTAAATGGAAACTGAAATCTGGACACTGACTTTAGGTCCATAACCTCTCACAGCCTTCATATTAACTCCTGCAGAATTAAAGCATTTCTTGCAGTAAAGTCATATGCCAAATGTAGGCAAAGTGTTGAGAAATATGATTACTTTCTTTCAGCATCTTGAGAGAATGCAAATGCTCAGTTAGATACCATCTGTAGAGGTGCCATCATTATTAGCATCAAAGCTGATAGTATTTAAACCACAAAATATGCATCCACATCCAAGCTGAACTGAAATCTTAACAGAAACATGTTGGGTTGTTTTCAAAGCTTTCTATTTCCTTACAAATGGTCAAAACAATATTATATCTCAGTTTTTTATTTTCTTATTGCACTTTCTCCCATCCCTAAATGTCTTTGCGAACGCGAAAGAAGAGATGAAACTTTACCGATGCTTCAAATAGATTGAAGCATTCAGTCTAACGATTTATGATATTTTGGTGAGCAAGGGTTAATTGTGTCTTTTAAGGCAACATATGACAGAAGAGAAGCTGCTGTGAAAAAGTATTTGCTCCCTTTCTGATTCTCTATTTTTACACTTTAAAATGTGTTTTTTTTATACTGAATGTTATCAGATTTTCAACACCTAATATTAGATAAAAGGGAACCCGAGTTTACAAGTGTAATCTTATTGTTTTTACTTATTCTATTTATTTTATTAACAAAGTTATGCAACGCCCAATTCCCTTGTGAAAAAGCGATTGCCCCCTTACACTCAAAAACTGGTTGTGCCACCTGTAGATGCAATGACTCCAACCAAATGCTTCCTGTCATTTTGATTAGTATCACATCCCCGTGGAGGAATTTTTGCCCACTCTTGCATGCAAAACTGCTTTAACTCTGCAAAATGTGAGTTTTGCACACAACATCTCAAGTGCGATTAGATGTGGACTTTGACTAGGCCATTCCAAAACTTCAAATGTTACTTTTAAGACATTTTCATGTAGACTTGATTATGTGTTTTGGATCACTGTCCAGCTGCACTGGAGCTTCAGCTCACAAAAAACATCTAGTCTACTAGTCTATATTTGCGAGTTAGGGTCGGTCGGGTGCGGGCCTCAGATTCACATAGTCAGGTGGTTACGGACGGGTTATTAGCAATTGCAGGTGAACAAACAGCTGACCTGCGCACCCCTAGTGCAAACAAATTCAGGTAGTTTGCTCCCCATTTCATCCCATTTGCTTCTGTTTGGTTCCTAGTGAATAGACCCCTGGATACAGTGCAGCAGTTAATTACAGAGTCATGTTTTGAGGAACTTTAAAGGTTGTAATGGGAATTCTCATACACCCCAGAGAGAGCACAGAGGCTTATTCTGTATCAGAAAAAAGTATGGTTCTTTAAGAGGGTGCTACACTCACACTTCGCCTAAGTAAAATTGGTAATATGGGGCGTTTCAAATTGGACAATTTCCCTATAGATTACAGGGGAAAAGATACTCATCGGTTTCTTTCACGGTTCCTCAATTCAAATAAATTAGCCTAAATAAAAAAAGTTGCCTCCCCCACTATCATATTGCTAAGTGTATGCAGGAGGGATCTTTTTTTTATTTTTTATTTTAACTGTAGATCAAACATCTTTAATTTAAAAAAGTATTTTGCATCCAATAGCACATTGGATCAAGGGTTTGTGCTAAATTAAGTCCACAAGCAAACACTCAAACTACAAAACATGTCCGCCTAGATCAATGGCTTTGGTGGAGAACTAGAGCTATTTGTGAAGGATATTTCACTCTCCCCTGAGTGAGACAGAGCCTGTGACATGATGACAGGGCCACTGGTCGAATACATCCTGGTGCTCTACAGTCACCTCCAGAGCCAACAGGAATGCTATTTTCAGACTGTGTGAATAAATGTCAATGTGACAAGGCAATTGAGGTAAAGCCGGCAATCCATATCTACTAGTAGGATCACGCTGAGATAATGATCTGGCGGCGAAATTGAAACCAGAGTAAAATCCCTGGGCTGCTGTACGTGTAAACAATCTCACATACTATTTGCTGCCACCCACATTGGGGCCCCTGGCAGCCACACAGTCCTTTAGGATGGCATTGAATTACTTTTGAGGGGGGAGAAACGGTAATCTGAGGCTCTGTGTTCACCTCTCACTTTGGCTGGGAAACAAGTGCATATGCACCAAAAACTGATATGCTTGCATTAATTTGGGCATAGAACTTAGAACATACTAACAACTTTAGCGGTTGAAGACAGTGTCTAGGTTAACACAGAAAATTAATGGATTGCAGCAGACCTTGGGTCAACAACTATTTGAAATCATTTCAAAAAGTTTAGTTGGGAGAGATTGAGCTGCCCTAGCGAAATGGAAATAATAGATTAGTTGCAAAACTGCAAACTCCTCCCATAGAGGAGCCAGCAAACACAAAAAGTAATATGGAAGTAAAGATTTAAAATGGTACTCGTCATGAACGTAGGTCTGGATTGCAGTCTCTCCTTGTTACTGGATTTTTTAAACATTTTAGTCAACTATCCCTTTAAAAAGTCCCAGTGCAGTAAAAAACATGATTTCTCTGTCTTTTATATATACAGGGTACCAGTCAATAGATTGAACACACCTACTCATTCCTGGGTTTTTCTTTATACTATTTTCTACATTGTAGAAGAATGAAGACATCAAAACAACGCGTGAAATCATGTAGTAACCAATAAAAAATATTTTTAAAAGTGTTAAACAAAATCTAAATAAATTGTATATGTGAGATTCTTCAAAGTAGCCCTTTGCCTTGACGACAGTTTTGCACACTCTTGGCATTCTCAAAACTGCACATTTTAGTGTGGCCTTCTAATTTCCCCCAGCACAAGGTGCACCTGTGTAATGATCATGCTGTTTAAATCACCATCTTGATATGCCACACCTGTCAAGTGGATGGATTATCTTGGAAAAGGGAGAAATGCTCACTAACAGGGATAAGCAAATTTGTGCAAACTTTGAGAGAAATAAGTTTTTGTGGATATGGAAAAATGTTTTGGCTCTTATTTGAGCTCATGAAACATGGGACCAACACTTGACGTGTTGCATTTATATTTTTGTTCCACGTATATTTCCACACTGAGGTTGGAATAATACTGTGAAAATGATGCCCTTTTAGTGTAATGGCTGTCTGAGAAGGCCGACAGAATTGTTAGCCTGTTTTGGTGGGAGGGAGTTTTAGCCTCCCGAGTTCATAGACCAATAAGAGAGAGAGTTCCAAACCTCTTTGGCAATAACAGCTAGTTTTCAGTTGCCCCCCTCTCAGACCACTCCCTTGACAGCACTAGCGAAGTTCGTGAGAAATTGCTCTTTGCTCATTTTTTTTTACAATTTACATTGAATACAAATCACAATAAAGTACTTAATTGTCACCCAGAAATGATTTGATCCTGTATTGGACCTTTAAAGGCGTTTTATTTTATTTACTGAAAAATTGGCTTTAATTCAGTTGTAGATTAGGGCTTATTTTGAGGGTTTAAAAAAAGCAAGACAGCACTCGCTAATTAATTTATCTAGCTAATTAACTTGGAGTGCCATAAATCGATCTCAAGCAAGAAATAGCTGAATGATTTTGTGATTTGAATGCAGGCTTCTCTGATCCTAGTCGTGAAGAAACAAAGGAATAGTGCACCAGCCTGTCACGAGTGTGATTAGGTAGTTTCTACTACTTGACAAGAAGAAGGCTGCAAAAACAGCCCAATGACAACAGAAATAAGTCAATTTCACCCTTTGGAGATTAGAGGCTTGCTGAACCTGACAAACCCTGATTCAAGTAGGTGGCAATGGTGCCTACTGTTGGTGCCATGGGAGACATCTCAGTGTCAAAAGAAAGCGTCTGCCACTCCCTTTGGAAAAGTCTCCTCAGGAAACGTCGGAAATTGAGTGGGTGGTCTCATGTGTGAAGGCCAAAACTAATGATGAGAAGTTTCTATGCCATAGCATATCCAGACCCACAGAGGGTCTTTGAAGATCTGTGAGCCAGATCCGTCTCCCTCTATTTCATTATTGAACACTGTACTGCACGGAGCATGAAAGAGCATGGAGAAGTATGACAGCCCCCATACTCCACAGAGAGTCGACAGGAATGTGTGACATGTCAATTCAGGAACAAGCTCTTTCTTCGCTGCTCTGTACCAAACAGAATCCCCTAGAAGCTTAGAGGCAAATATTTTGGAAATGTAAAGCAGTGAAGACATTTGAGGGAATGCCAGAGCAACACAACAAAAAAAGAGCTGAAAATTAAATATACTGGAGTAGGTGAACTGTACAATACTATTTCCGTCTATCATGAACAACAGCAACATCTAAACAAGTTCAGCTAAATAATCATTGTAAGAGCAACACTGCCCTCTAAAGGAAAAATTCTGACAGTAGGCTGTAAAATGTGTAGGCCTAATGTAGAAAATGAATGTTTGCAACATTTTCCATTTCACTGGTCACTTAAAGTCCACGCAAATGAAAATCAGCCTCTTAAATGTTTCTAAGTAACAAAAAATGTAAAAATTGTATTCATGTTATCAACATAAACACTATTGCGAGACACCTGCTGTAACCATGGTGACTGTGTACAGCTACAAACATCTCTCTACTGCAGCTAAATGACAAATAGTAGCCTACAAAAGACCAGGGCTGGCCAGGGACATAGGGTCCTCTTCTGACCTACCCGTGTCCCCTACTGACCTGTCACCCCTTCCTCAGCTTGGCACTAATTTTTATTTGGGTTTCCCTGGATTAACTTTGCATTGCATATTCCAATTGGGTGGACCATTCAAATTATTTGTGAGATTGATCGACTTTAGACAGATTATTATACAAACAATAAATATTGTTAAGGGCTCAATTAATTTGCATCCTCAAATAGGTTTTATTTAAGTAATTGGATGAGGAAAACAATTATGAATCTAATGTTACTAACTGATCTAATCCCCAGCAACAGACAACTAACTCACAAGCCCTGCCGTCTGAGTTAGTCTGCCAAGTGACAGAGGGAGCCTAGCAGCAGTACACTTGCACTCCTGCATGAATAGGCAAATTTCATCATGAATATTTAAATTGTTAATTATACCGAGCCCATTGGTAGCAGGTAGCTAATGCTCTCTGGCGCTGTGCAGGAAACGCACTTTTGCTCTGGATCAAAATATTTCGCTTTCTGCACCAATTGACCTATGGATGAGATGAATAGCTAGCTGGTGGTTCTATTTAAAATCACTCTTTCAGTGTCTCACTTTGGGTAACGCCTTGTTAGGGGCGGAGTCTAGGAATATCCAGTCACACAAAGTCGGTCATAGACGGGTGCAACCGCCAATAGAGAAACAATCGACTTCCCATATAAGGGGTCGTAGTATCTTAACTTCTTTCGTCTTCTTCACGGGGCCGCCAAGCGCAGGACAGAAGCTTCGTGCTGAGGATTGCCCTCACATGACAGCTCTCGCCTTACCAGCCCAGATACCTGCTTCGTGTTGCTTATTCCCACCAAAGTGGAAGAAAGGAAATATACTCGAGATTTCGGTTAGCCAGACTATAAACTAACCTTGCTTGCTAAGAAAGAACGCACATTCTTCAGTTAGTGGTGTGCTTGCTATAGCTAGGCTACTAGTCTCTCGCGTTCCCATACCTCAAATCACGTACTCCCTTGGAGGTCTGGAGATTTTGATTGGATGTTACATTTCAAGACCCCCCCCAAAAAAAAAAAAAAAAAAAAAAAAAATAGCTAGCCACAATGTTTGTTTTGAGAAGCAGCTAGCTAGTTAACTAGGTTGTCTTCAAGGTTAGGCGAATTCTCAAAATGAACCTCACTGTGGCTAGCTATTTTTTTGGCCTTCAAAAAATGTCTAGTTCTAAAAGGTCACCAAGTGCTCATTTTGTTGACATTTTCAGCCCTCGCACACTGTTGCTCCTACGGCACTAAACGACCCTTCTTCAGCTAATTTCTGCCATGGAACTTCCCCAAGCTTCCTATTTTAGGGACGAGGCTACTAACCCTCGACGTGAACACTAAGTTAGCTAAGCTAAACGCCAGGGAACACTGGCTGCACAGCTAAGTATTGGTGAAGATCTCCCTCCCCGGGAAGTATGCTTGATATAACTAGACTACTGACCCACTGGGCGAACGGACTCGCTAGCTATACAGCTAAGCTTCGAATAGCAGATGCATAGCCCGGGTCTCCATACCAGAGATATGGCTACTTTTACCACTGCACAGGGCGAGTCCCCTGTTGTGATGCAGTTAGCCCACGCAACACTACTAGGCGAAGCTCACTAAGAAGTATGCCATTCACGTTCTTCAGCTATCAGTGTGCAAGCAATAGCTAGGCAATTGCCAGCCAGCTAATACCAGGGCTAGCACCACAGCTACCGTCCGCCAGTACACACTTTGAGCTAGCTCTTATACCTACACTGGGTAGTGTTACTTTCCCCCTTATGTAGCTTACCAGCGCCCTCGCTGGCTAGGTTGACCAGTTGTTCCTTGGTACTATGGTCGTGGGAGATGTTTCAGCCTGTAAAGAGCAATAGTGTTCTGCGGCTAACTACAGCTATGTGTTTAGCTAGGTGAGTTGTACAGAACCCACGGCCAGGCTTTGAGTAGCTCACATATAAACCAGCTGCCAGAACCTTCTCGCTCAGCATTATGGCTATTGTTTTCCCCGTACTGGACGAACTAAACCAAGCACTCAGATACCTGGAATTATTAGCTAGCTACTGCTAAAACTGACCACTTACACCGCACAGCACTACGGTCAAATGAGGCGCAACAATGCTCGCCCCGGATAACATGGTGGAAGCCTGAGTCAGAATAGTAATCTCCTGGGTGAACAGTGGCTAGCTGATCCCAAGTACGACAACCTCACATTTTAGCGTAGTCTACGCTCAGTACCCAAACAGCTAGACCCATCCTACAATCGTTGTGGTGCTTGAGTCCATTTCACAGCTGCAGTTCGAGTCACTGGAAAGCGTGAAATTTAGATTGGCTAAAGGTAAAGCAGTTTCAAGCAAGCATTGCATTAGCAAAACAGGTTGGAGAGCTGCATGCACCGTCAGGCCACAACTACCTATGATTTGCCCCAGAGATATCCAAGGTTTGTCCCTTGTGTTAGTAGTGCTTTATCCCATTGTATAGTGGAATCTTGTCTAAATCATGGACATTGTTCCAAGGCATCTCTGTTCAAGATATCTATAATGTGGCATGCTGGGGTACCCCCCATACATTTGTGAGGTTCTACGAACTGGACGTCACTACACCCTCGTTAGAGCATATAGTGCTTATTGTCCGGACTTCTGAGTGTTGATCCGATCCAGACATGGCTTCGGAGAGTATATGAGCGCTACTCGGTTTGGCTATATCCCCAAAGTGACCGAACGAGTAATTGAAATAGAACTTTAGGTTACCTAATGTAACCCCGGTTCTATGATATTATGAGTGAGGTCTCTCACCGCATTACTCTTCATGCTTTGCGTAAGGAAGATGAACGTACTTAGAAGTGAAGATGGGAGCAGACTACGGCTCCTTATATGGAAAGTGGGTTGGTCCACTATTGGTTATTGTGCCTGTCCGACAGACGTTGTGTGATTGGACCTTCCTAGACTCCATCCCTAAGAGGTGTTACCCAAAGTGAGAGACATCACTCATATCATAGAACCTAGGTTACATTGGGTAAATTTAGGTCTTCCTGGGTCGTTTTAATTGGGGCACACCGTAGCAAAACATTTTGCAACAGAAAATTAAAACAAATTCTTATCTGGCAAGTTAAGGTAGTCCCTCACAGTTTCATTCAATTTTCTTGCATTTGGTGCCATACGACCCTGGTGAAATGTGGTAGGTAGTAGTGTTACATGGTACACCGAAACGTCAGTACTTTCTCGATACTAGAACATACTTTTGGGTACTTCTGTCAAATGTGTCCCATGTCATCTACTGATTGAGAGAGGATCAAGTCTGTCTTTCAGCACAGCTGATATTCCCATAGCGCACTCATTGCTAACTCTAGCCTGCCATGAGGAAACACTGAGCACGGTTACATATAAATGTTCCATTTAAGCTGTTTGTGGGTGCAGCTCTGCCAGGACAGCCTTGCAGAAGAAATAACAGCCAGCACAGAGAAGCAGGAGATTAGAAAGTTGAGGAGTTTCCCCCCGGTAGTTAACACCATCAACGTTTCCCTTTACTGTGGGATTATGTGATCAAATCAATGCAATATTAACCACTTTCAATGCAACATACCGAAACAAAACTAACTATGCAAGACTTATGTAAAACTATGCAAGAGATTTAGTTGTAGGCATAGAGCATCAGATTTTATTGCATTGACAGGCATGACTCAGGCCAGTACTCTACACAGAGTACAGACCGGTGAGCCATAACCAATCAGAGCTGCAGTAGACCTATATGCAAATAGACCCTTGCCATATATGGATATGCCATTCACTTTGAACTGGACTATTTTACAGCATGAGCAGTCACGATTATTACACAATTGTTTTGAGATCAAAGCGGGCGCTGCATGTAGCCACGTGTGCACATTTGTTCATATTCTTTGCTAGTTAGTGCGTTATTGGCCGAGCTATAGCTACTTTGTAGTCAGCAATGTGGGAGTGATTGCTTCCAACAAGAGCAAAGTGTGTACATTTGAAGCGATCTTTGAAAAGCAAGTCTGGTACAGAGATTTTTTTTTTATGTCTTAAAAAAAAGGTCAGGGTTGTATTTTGAGACAGGCTTGAATAAGCTAAGTAGCCAATAGGCAGGGGGTATTATAATTTGTCTGATTCTCTGTAATGGGAATAATGAAAGTGGTTTCTTACATTAAACACCAAAACAAAATGTTCAGTCACCTTCTTGTCTGAAGGACAAGTGGATAAACAGGTTAATGTCAGACCCTGCGTGTTTTTTTTCTTCTTCCAAAAGTCTCATGGAATGTAGGCCTACATTGAACACCACACATTGGCCGCTACTGTAGACAATGATAGAACTGCTATTTCCATGTTAAAATGTTGATGCATTTTCTCATGGTAGGCCTACATTTTAATCAAATAGCCACAGTAGCCTAGTTGGTCACTGTTAAAACAGTAAATTAAAGCGGGTACAGCTTCAGTGTTCACAGTAAACGCGCGTCTGAAGTTGCACAGAATTCATATAAATAGTTTAAAACATTTTCCCTAATAATCCTGTTCACATCTGAAATCAGGCCATAAAAATAAACATTCTATCAGAGACCATGTCAATCGAATTCAATTTGATTCAGAATTCAGACATTTAAAGTTTGTATGCGAAACTATTTCTAAGATGCATACTTACAGGTGTTTCCTGAACTCTTCACTCAGCATAACAGGGAGGCTTGCTGCTGGCACATGTGCAGATTAAGCCGCTTACATGCCCTAATAATTTGAAAGATTGCTCTGAAAACCAGGGATTTTAATTGGTGTATGTATGCTATGCCTACTTTGATTTTGACCTTAAGATAAGCAGAGTAAGATGTTTACATGACAATTTCCATACTCTGCTTACTGCCGTAAATCAATGTAATATCAAATTATTTGCGTGCATGCAAATGTGCTCACCACTGGGAGTTTCTTTGTGTGTGAATGACATCATGGCACTTTTATAAAAGAAGAGTCTGCTTCTATGTAAATGTTGTTGATCAGTAAAATATGTCCCAAATGGAAGGTAAAACAGATTGTTTTCCATCTGTAGCCTCATGAAAAACAAGCTCAATGCATTCACGTGTATTGTGAACAGGCCTAGGCTACATCTTGATTTACCCAGTCTATCAATAGAGATTTACCATTCAAATAAATGATTACCATTATGCTGTTATGTAGTTAGACTGGTAAAAAAAAAACTAATTGTATGATTGTATCATTTATTAATTAAAGCATACATTCAAAAATCTATGGAATTATATTGAACTCAAAAGATATCTGGATCAAGTGCCATCCTGTGACTTTGGCTAATACGCATTCTTTTTTTGTTGTTGCTGTGGTATCATTTGGGCATTGTTTTGGTATGTAGTATCGTGATGGTATCGAGTATTGTGATACTGAACATGGTATCTAAGTCAAAAATCTGGTATCGTGACAACAATAGTAAGTAGTATTGGAGGAAAGGAAATCCCATGGGTTCTGACACACATTGCTCTGACAGTGACACAGGTGTTTCAAAAGGCAGCATGTCTCACTCTGTCTAACCTGGTGAGCCACTTACATTGAACGTCAGATCTGTACACTAATTACCCACTTACCTGTCCCTAGGACTGACAAGTGTAAAAGTATGCCTGTGTGTATGCTATGATTTACCCTACGACATGCATGACCGAAAACATGGAGCACTCAATGGCTCACACACATCATCATGGTTACCTTGACAGTCTTGTCCATGGAGGCAGACAGTAGGAGATGGCTGAGCTGGGGCACTGGGCACCACTGGATCATGTTGATTGGAGCCTGGTGGGCCTGGAGGCTGAGCTGCATGCACCTGGGCACCGCTGCCCTGCCAGGCCTGGGCCCCAGGTACGGACGCACCCGCTCAGAGACCTCGGTCAGCAGCCTGGAGACAGTGGACTTATCATTCGTTTCCAAAGAGGTTGGTTCTTCTCTCGTTCCTTGTGTGGCCAACCTCTGTCTCTTAGGAATGTATGGCGAGACACCAGGTGGTGCAGCCGGATGCCTCTTCGCTGTGGTCAAATTAACACAGTATTGTGGAGCAGAGTATGGTTTTGAGTTTGAGCTGTTCTCCACAACCCCTGAGAGACCCAATGGAAGGGGATAAATCTCCCTGTGAGGTTCAGACACTGTTCTACCATCACCACATTGTCCTATTTCCAGTTGTTTGTAATGGGGACTGGGTAATAATGGTCCATAGAAGTTAGAATCCAACCATTTCTGGTTTCCTTGGGACTGCCTGATATCATCCATGGGACAGTTGGCAAGAAGAGGGAGTGCTCCGTCATCATCCTCCTGGTCAGAATCATCATAGGCCACTAACGAGGTCATTGTCCTTTCCCCAGAACCCTGTGGGATGTCAATTAAAGACGATTTATTGAGACAGGTTTAAAGCAGTGTTCAATTTTTTATTTTATTTTTTAATTAACCTTTATTTAACCAGGTAGGCTAGTTGAGAACAAGTTCTCATTTACAACTGTGACCTGGCCAAGATAAAGCATAGCAGTGTGAACAGACAACAGAGTTACACATGGAGTAAACAAGTCAATAGCACAGAAAAGGAAAAAAAAAGTCTATATACATTGTGTGCAAAAAGCATGAGGTAGGCAAATAATTACAATTTAGCAGATTAACACTGGAGTGATAAATGACCAGATGGTCATGTGCAGATAGAGATACTGGTGTGCAAAAGAGCAGAAAATAAATAAATAAAAACAGTATGGGGATGAGGTAGGTAAAATGGGTGGGCTATTTACCGATGGACCCATGTTACAGACTATGTACAGCTGCAGCGATCAGTTAGCTGCTCAGATAGCAGATGTTTGAAGTTGGTGAGGGAGATAAAAGTCTCCAACTTCAGCGATTTTTGCAATTCGTTCCAGTCGCAGGCAGCAGAGAACTGGAAGGAAAGGGGGCCAAATGAGGTGTTGGCCTTAGGGATGATCAGTGAGATACACCCACAGGAGCTCGTGCTACGGGTGTGTGTTGCCATCGTGACCAGTGAACTGAAATAAGGCGGAGCTTTACCTAGCATGGACTTGTAGATGACCTGGAACCAGTGGGTCTGGCGACGAATATGTAGCGAGGGCCAGCCGACTAGAGCATACAGGTCGCAGTGGTGGATGGTATAAGGTGCTTTAGTAACAATCCTGGGTTGTGTTCAGTTCAACAGAACATTTGACAAAAGTGTGTAACATTGAATTAACAGAAACAGTACTGATTTACCAGCTGGGAAAAAAGTTGATTATGGTTGCCCAGATCGTGCTTACCGTATAGTGTGCTGCACAAGTTTTGCGATTTAAAAAATGGCTACACCCATATTGATTCAGGCCACAATTCACCACACCCACCAAACTGGAGCAAGCGTAATACCTCAACATAGACACATTCACTCTTAAATTGAAGCTGGACAAGCTAAGGAAGTTTAGAAGAGGTGAAGTCAACTACAGAGATGGCAAGGTATTTTCCTGGAGAAAACCAACCTGCAAGAATTCAGATCACACCCACATCTGTTTCTTTCAACTTTACGAGCAGTGACGATGAGGATCATCCAAGACACTCTGCGAGGCCGGCTCCTCCCAAGATTTTTTAGGCCAGAAAGACGAGCCACGCAAGGTTCACAAAGAGGAGAGGATGCGGAAGAGGCCAACACAGAGGAGAAGGAAGAATGCAAGATTATCCAACCACATGGAGCAGGACCAGAACAAGGCTGTGATCAACATTTCTGGAGAACCCCTTTCTGATGACAGTGTAAGGGTCGTCTAAACGAATGTCTTTTGCTCCCACATACTCAACTAATTAACTTAACTCATATGCATGTATCTGTGCTAATGTTTGTGTTGCTTTGTGCCAATGTTTTATTTATTTATTTATTTTTAAATCTAATTTTACTGCTTGGTCAAGTTACTTGATGTGGAATAGAGTTCCATGTAGTCATGGCTCTATGTAGTACTGTATGCCTCCCCATGTCAATACCTCTCATAAATAAAAAGTAGTGATGAAATCAATCTCTCCTCCACTTTCAGCCAGGAGACATTGACATGCATACTATTAATATTAGCTCTCTGTGTACATCAAAGGACCAGCTGTCCTGCCCTGTTCTGAGCCCATTACAATTTTCTTAAGTTCTTTTTTGTGGCACCTGACCACACGACTGAACAGTAGTCAAGGTGCGACAAAACTAGGGCCTGTAGGACCTGCCTTGTTGATAGTGTTAAGACATTATGTTTGGTTTGTGTCACTTTTACCCTTTAAACGGGTTCTCCACATCAAAATGTGTACATTTGTTTTGTTGCATTCTGGACAAAGTGGATTTAGGCTTAAAATGTGTTTGAGGCCACAAAAACTGACTGACCTTACACCTGATTTCAAGTTTTCATAACAATCGGAAATCTGTAATTTTGGACGCCGATTTTGCCGATTATCTTTAGGCAAGTAATTTAAGAACACGTTCTTATTTTCAATGACGTCCTAGGAATGGTGGGTTAACTGCCTTGTTCAGGGGCAGAACGACAGATTTTTACCTTGTCAGCTCAGGGATTCAATCTTGCAACCTTACAGTTAACTAGTCCAACGCTCTAACCACCTGCCTCACGAGGAGCCCACCTGTTACGCGAATGCAGTAAGAAGCCAAGGTAAGTTGCTAGCTAGCATTAAGCTTAATCATAATCACTAGTTATAACTACACATGGTTGATGATATTACTAGTTTATCTAGCGTGTCCTGCGTTGCATATAATCGATGCAGTGCGCATTCGCGAAAAAGGACTGTTGTTGCTCCAACGTGTACCTAACCATAAACACCAATGCCTTTCTTAAAATCAATACACAGAAGTATATATTTTTAAACATGCATATTTAGCTAAAAGGAATCCAGGTTAGCAGGCAATATTAACCTGGTGAAATTGTGTCACTTCTCTTGCGTTCGTTGCACGCAGAGTCAGGCTATATGCAACAGTTTGGGCCGCCTGGCTCATTGCGAACTAATTTGCCAGAATTTTACGTAATTATGACATAACATTGAAGGTTGTGCAATGTAACAGGAATATTTAGACTGATGGATGCCACCGATAAGATAAAATACGGAACTGTTCCATATTTCACTGAAATAATTTTTTGGGGTTTGAGATGATCGTTTCCGGATTTTACCATATTAATGAACTAAGACTCGTATTTCTGTGTGTTATTATGTTATAATTAAGTCTATGATTTGATAGAGCAGTCTGACTGAGCGATGGTGGGCACCAGCAGGCTCATAAGCATTCATTCAAACAGCACTTCCATGCGTTTTGCCTGCAGCTCTGCTGTTTATGAATTCAAGCCTATCAACTCCCGAGATTAGGCTGGTGTAACGATGTGATGTGAAATGGCTAGCTAGTTAGCGGGGTGTGCGCTAATAGCGTTTTGAACGTCACTCGCTCTGAGACTTGGAGTAGTTGTTCCCCTTGCTCTGCATGGGTAACGTTGCTTCGAGGGTGGCTGTTGTCGTTGTGTTCCTGGTTCGAGCCCAGGTAGGAGCGAGGAGAGGGACGGAAGCTATACTGTTACACTGGAAATACTAAAGTGCCTATAAGAACATCTAATAGTCAAAGGTATATGAAAAAAAATGGTATAGAGAGAAATAGTCCTATAATAACTACAACCTAAAACTTCTTACCTGGGAATATTGAAGACTCATGTTAAAAGGAACCACCAGCTTTCATATGTTCTCATGTTCTGAGCAAGGAAATTAAACGTTAGCTTTCTTACATGGCACATATTGCATTTTTACTTCTCCAACACTTTGTTTTTGCATTATTTAAACCAAATTGAACATGTTTAATTATTTATTTGAGGCTAAATTGATTTTATTGATGTATTATATTAAGTTAAAATAAGTCTTCATTCAGTATTGTTGTAATTGTCATAATTACAAAAACATTTCAAAAATCGGCCGATTAATCGTATCGGCTTTTTTGTCCTCCAATAATCGGTATCGGCGTTGAAAAATCATAATCGGTCGACCTCTAATACATACACATGGATTTAGTAATGTAGATACGTGGAAGTGGTGGAGTAGGGGCCTGAGGGCACACAGCGGGTTGTGAAATCTGTGAATGTATTGTAATGTTTTAAAATTGGCTTAATTTTGCTGGACCCCAGGAAGAGTAGCTGAATGGGATCCATAATAAAAACAAAATGTAACCTTTCAAAGACAGAGCGGGATGCAATTGAATCCTTGTCCAAAAATGAACAGAATGTGGTTAAAAAAAGCAGACAGTGGTGCTACAGTAGTGTGGGGTAAGAACAAAATGTGACAGAAGCCTACCGTCAATTATACAATGATGAATTCTACCAATCTCTTACTTTCATCCTTAGAGGCCCTAAAATCAGATTGTTATTACCTTTATTTAACTAGGCAAGTCAGTTACGAACAAATTCTTATTTTCAATGACGGCCTAGGAACAGTGGGTTAACTGCCTTGTGCAGGGGGAGAACAGATTTGTACCTTTGTCAGCTCGGGGATTCGATCTTGCAACCTTTTGGATACTAGTCCAACACTCTAACCACTAGGCTACCTGCCGCCCCAATTGAAAGGGGTCCTCACAGAGTTATATTTCAGATAATGAGTTCAGATAAGAGAGCCCCCTTAGGCAGAAAGCCTGATAGAACTCATCTTCAAGTACATTGATTACTTTATTAAGCCTTTTCTGCCATCACTTCTAGCCTTTCTTCAAGACACCACAGATGTGTTGAATAAAATCAAGGAATTGAGGCACAGTTTCAGAGGCACAGCTTCCTTTTCAGTCACCTTGGATGTGGAGTCTTTGTACACCACCATTGAATATGAAGGATTGGCAGCTATGCACCATTCTTGAGTACTCGGCCTGACACGCCTCCCTCAGAATTCATTCTCACTGACTGAGTGGACTCTAAATAATAGAAATGTTGTCTTCCAGAACCTCATCTTTAAACAAGTCAAAGCATGTGCCATTGGAGCTTGCTACAGCCCTTACTACGTTGGATTGTACTTCGATAAATGGGAAAATGACTTCTTTCTGGATCCTTCTAAAAAAAAAAAATTTAAAATATTTTACCAGATTATATGGTGGGGGTGCTATATTGATGTCTGCCTGTTCTGGTCTGGCTCAGAAGATTCACTTATTTCCTTCCACCAACACCTTAACCCTAACATCAAACTGACAATTGAGTACACCAAAGAGAACCTACATTTTTTGGGATCTTGACATCAGTAAAAATGACAAAGGCTTTTTGCACACCTACAACTTTAAGAAGCCTACAGATGGGTATACCATTGAGGGCACACAGTTTCCATCCCAAAAGGCTAAAATAGAAAATTCCTTATAGCCAATTCTAAAGAGCCTGCAGAATTTGCAATCAGAAAACAGACTACAGTGTCAAATTTGCTGTATTGGAGAATCGCTTCTTGAGTCGGGGTTCAAAATTCTAAAAGGGCCGGATGACTTGACAGAGAGGACTTGTTGGGGAGGGGAGTTCCTTGTGATGCACAAGAGAGCGTGTACTTTTTTACAAATTATAAACTGGGTGGTTCGAGCCCCGAATGCTGATTGGCTGAAAGCCGTGGTATATCAGACCATATACCTTGGGTATGACAAAACAATTATTTTTACTCTTCTAATTACATTAGCAACCAGTTTATAATAGCAATAAGGCACCTTGGGTTTGTGGTATATTGCAAACATACCACGGCTAAGGGCTGTATCCAAGCACTCCTTGTTGCGTCGTGCGTAAGAACAGCCCTTAGCCGTGGTATAATGGCCATAAACCACACCCCTTCGGGCCTTGTTGATTAAATATAGCACAGAACATTAGTCTTTAAAAGAGAATTGGGGAATCATCCAAAGTGATACGCTAATACGCAAAGTCTTCCCAGAGCCACCAGTCATAAGCTTTAAGAGACAAACTCATCCACAGCTACCTTCCTGGTGACTCTCAAAAGACTAAACCACAAACCCAGCTGGCTCTTTCAAATGCAACCATTGTAGAAATATTGCAGGGAAAAAGTATTTTGTTGACACAGAATATCAAGTCAAACATTTAATTAACTGTAAAACCAGCAGCCTAACAGAAGACAAGTGCCCCAAAAGAGTAGGCAACTAAGACTACCCCATGGCAAGGCACTACAGGTCCTTACACCATGGTAACCCTGCCTCCCTACAAGCTATGGGTATTGATCATGTACCGGCCTCAATCAGAAGAGGGGACCGCCTTAAACCACTAAACCAAAGGGAACATTTTTGGTCTTACAAACTGCAGGCCACTAAGTACCCTGGTTAAAAATGAAGATATCGATTTCTCCCCATTCCTGTAGGGTCTTAGTGGTCCCTTTGCTGTCATCTAGTGGACATATTGCCCAACTACCCTCTGTTTGGAAAGCTGTGGTCCATGTTTGCTGTCATCTAGTGCACTATGAAATGTATAGCTCTCCTACACCCACTCCTATTCAAGGCTAGAACTACTTTTCTAATACTTCTAACTTTAATATTCATTTTTATAACTTATCCATTTCACTTTTGAATGTACAATATTGTTACTAGGTGTTGTCTCATGAATATTGACCAACTACTCTGTAACCATCCCCTCTTCAATCCGCATTGATTGGGGAAAATACAATGTCTTTTGAACAAAGTATCTTTGTACTCCCTGACAAAGGCCATGCAGCCGAAACAAAACCGTTTTAAAAAGATTTGTTCAATTGAACATGCCATACAAATAAAGACATTAGTTAATTATATGAAGAGTGCCTTGGTCTTCCTTCCTTTTTGATGACCAATTTACCAAAGAGCTCCTATCTACAAAGACCTATCGTGTACCTTAGGAGTGCTTCCCTTCCTTTTTTTCTAATGCGTACCACAAAGGCTGTTGAAGAACGGTGCCAGTTTCAGTAAAAACAATCATGCTACATAAACATTGACGTGAACTGAACACACCCTTTGTCTATTACATTGAGGCTTAAGCTCTGTCCATATGCAATTCCCTCTCCACTTCCATCCACTCTGCATAACAATTCACTTCATAAGAGATACTAGTGACATCGGCTGGATTGAAGTGTTGCAGACCACACTACAATCTACATCATTTGCAGTCTACATCAGATCACAATCTACTCCTGGGCTAAAGAGCACTTTCAATAGAGATTGAACATGTTTTTTTTTTTTTTCATGAGTAGGCATAATATGGGCCACCCAGACAACCGCACGGTACAAAAAAAATAAAAAATACAAAAACCAAAATGTGTTTCAGGGATTAGAGAGAAGATGACCGCGGTTGTGTCAAAGGAAAGTAGGCCGGATTCGAACCTATAACACTGTAGACGCGTGCCGGAGGCTGCAGCAATACCGCTAGACCAGCCAGGCCAGAAGAACAACTCTTACTTTATATTTCAGTGATTTAGCAGACGCTCTTATCCAGTGTGAACTACAAGAGCAATTTGAGTTAAGTGCCTTGCTCAAGGACACAGACGGAGGATTTCTCACTTAGACAGCTCAGAGACTCAAACTAGTGACCTTTCGGTTGCTGGCCCAACGCTCTTAACCACTAGGCTACCGTCCAATGTAACTTTTTATTTAGACCTTTTTTGGAAGTACACCGGCTGTGACAACAGAAATGACGACAGTTGCTCAGGGAAACTTCATTATTTGATAAGTACCTAATGTATTTTGACATTATTAAGCTTGACAAGTTGGTGAATGGCAAGTTGAATGGCTGCTTCCTGGGCTTAAAGTAGAATTGGCATATTCAACGTCTCCTGGAAGGACGAATTCTAGTTCAGGGTGGACCCACGTCTCAATCTATGAAAGAAAACTTGAAATAGACAAGATGGCAGCATAATTGTTGGATTACTTCATTGAGCAAAAAAATAATAATAATAAACGGAGCATTTTCTAAATTCAAACGGAACCCCTACAACTGGACCAGTCCATTTTACGAGACTCCGGTTTCCACAAATCAAGTTAGAATACGGTATCGCTAAGGTTGGTCGAAAAATGATCTGTGCTACAGCAAACTGTACCTAATGGAAACCTGTAACTTTTTAACCTTTATTTAACTAGGCAAGTCACTTAAGAACACATTTTTATTGACAATGACGGCCTACACCGGACGACGCTGGGACAATTGTGCGCCGCCCTATGGGACTCCGAATCACAGCCGGTTGTGATACAGCCTGGATTCAAACCAGGGTGTCTGTAGTGACACCTCTAGCACTGAGATGCAGTGCCTTAGACCGCTGCGCCCCTCGAGAGTAACTCCCAGTATAATGTATATTTACATTATTATTTACAGTATATTTACTAGTACTTCCGGCGCCGACAGAGATGGCCGCCTCGCTTCGCGTTCCTAGGAAACTATGCAGTTTTTTGTTTTTTTACGTGTTATTTCTTACACTAGTACCCCAGGTCATCTTAGGTTTCTTTACATACAGCCGAGAAGAACTACTGAATATAAGATCAGCGTCAACTCACCATCAGTACGACCAAGAATATGTTTTTCGCGATGCGGATCCTGTGTTCTGCCTTACAACCAGTGTAACCGAGTGGATCACATGCAGCGACCAAAAAAAAAAAACGACTCAGAAAAAGAGGGAAACGAAGTGGTCTTCTGGTCAGACTCCGGAGACGGGCACATCGTGCACCACTCCCTAGCATTCTTCTTGCCAATGTCCAGTCTCTTGACAACAAGGTTGATGAAATCCGAGCAAGGGTAGCATTCCAGAGGGACATCAGAGACTGTAACGTTCTTTGCTTCACGGAAACATGGCTAACTGGAGGGACGCAATCCGAAGCGGTGCAGCCAACGGGTTTCTCCACGCATCGCGCCGACAGAAACAAACATCTTTCTGGTAAGAAGAGGGGCGGGGGCGTATGCCTTATGACTAACGTGACATGGTGTGATG
Source organism: Oncorhynchus tshawytscha (assembly GCF_018296145.1). Classification (NCBI taxonomy): domain Eukaryota; kingdom Metazoa; phylum Chordata; class Actinopteri; order Salmoniformes; family Salmonidae; genus Oncorhynchus; species Oncorhynchus tshawytscha. The sequence goes on along the minus strand of NC_056436.1, from coordinate 43,282,844 downwards.
AAAGAAACATACAGGAACTCAAATCCTTCTGTTCACCTGATTTAGAATTCCTCACAATCAAATGTAGACCGCATTATCTACCAAGAGAATTCTCTTCGATTATAATCACAGCCGTATATATCCCCCAAGCAGACACATCGATGGCTCTGAACGAACTTTATTTAACTCTCTGCAAACTGGAAACGATTTATCCGGAGGCTGCATTCATTGTAGCTGGGGATTTTAACAAGGCTAATCTGAAAACAAGACTCCCTAAATTTTATCAGCATATCGATTGCGCAACCAGGGGTGGAAAGACCCTGGATCATTGTTACTCTAACTTCCGCGACGCATATAAGGCCCTGCCCCGCCCCCTTTCGGAAAAGCTGACCACGACTCCATTTTGTTGATCCCTGCCTACAGACAGAAACTAAAACAAGAAGCTCCCACGCTGAGGTCTGTCCAACGCTGGTCCGACCAAGCTGACTCCACACTCCAAGACTGCTTCCATCACGTGGACTGGGAGATGTTTCGTATTGCGTCAGACAACAACATTGACGAATACGCTGATACGGTGTGCGAGTTCATTAGAACGTGCGTTGAAGATGTCGTTCCCATAGCAACGATTAAAACATTCCCTAACCAGAAACCGTGGATTGATGGCAGCATTCGTGTGAAACTGAAGGCACGAACCACTGCTTTTAATCAGGGCAAGGTGTCTGGTAACATGACTGAATACAAACAGTGCAGCTATTCCCTCCGCAAGGCTATCAAACAAGCTAAGCGCCAGTACAGAGAAAGTAGAATCTCAATTCAACGGCTCAGACACAAGAGGTATGTGGCAGGGTCTACAGTCAATCACGGACTACAGGAAGAAACCCAGCCCAGTCACGGACCAGGATGTCTTGCTCCCAGGCAGACTAAATAACTTTTTGCCCGCTTTGAGGACAATACAGTGCCACTGACACGGCCTGCAACGGAAACATGCAGTCTCTCCTTCACTGCAGCCGAAGTGAGTAAGACATTTAGACGTGTTAACCCTCACAAGGCTGCAGGCCCAGACGGCATCCCCAGCCGCGCCCTCAGAGCATGCGCAGACCAGCTGGCCGGTGTGTTTACGGACATATTCAATCAATCCCTATACCAGTCTGCTGTTCCCACATGCTTCAAGAGGGCCACCATTGTTCCTGTTCCCAAGAAAGCTAAGTCATCATGAAGTGCTTTGAGAGACTAGTCAAGGACCATATCACCTCCACCCTACCTGACACCCTTGACCCACTCCAATTTGCTTACCGCCCAAATAGGTCCACAGACGATGCAATCTCAACCACACTGCACACTGCCCTAACCCATCTGGACAAGAGGAATACCTATGTGAGAATGCTGTTCATCGACTACAGCTCGGCATTCAACACCATAGTACCCTCCAAGCTCGTCATCAAGCTCGAGACCCTGGGTCTCGACCCCGCCCTGTGCAACTGGGTACTGGACTTCCTGACGGGCCGCCCCCAGGTGGTGAGGGTAGGCAACAACATCTCCTCCCCGCTGATCCTCAACACTGGGGCCCCACAAGGGTGCGTTCTGAGCCCTCTCCTGTACTCCCTGTTCACCCACGACTGCGTGGCCATGCACGCCTCCAACTCAATCATCAAGTTTGCGGACGACACAACAGTGGTAGGCTTGATTACCAACAACGACGAGACGGCCTACAGGGAGGAGGTGAGGGCCCTCGGAGTGTGGTGTCAGGAAAATAACCTCACACTCAACGTCAACAAAACTAAGGAGATGATTGTGGACTTCAGGAAACAGCAGAGGGAACACCCCCATCCACATCGATGGAACAGTAGTGGAGAGGGTAGCAAGTTTTAAGTTCCTCGGCATACACATCACAGACAAACTGAATTGGTCCACTCACACAGACAGCATCGTGAGGAAGGCGCAGCAGCGCCTCTTCAACCTCAGGAGGCTGAAGAAATTCGGCTTGTCACCAAAAGCACTCACAAACTTCTACAGATGCACAATCGAGAGCATCCTGGCGGGCTGTATCACCGCCTGGTATGGCAACTGCACCGCCCTCAACCATAAGGCTCTCCAGAGGGTAGTGAGGTCTGCACAACGCATCACCGGGGGCAAACTACCTGCCCTCCAGGACACCTACACCACCCGATGCTACAGGAAGGCCATAAAGATCATCAAGGACATCAACCACCCGAGCCACTGCCTGTTCACCCCGCTGCCATCCAGAAGGCGAGGTCAGTACAGGTGCATCAAAGCTGGGACCGAGAGACTGAAAAACAGCTTCTATCTCAAGGCCATCAGACTGTTAAACAGCCACCACTAACATTGAGTGGCTACTGCCAACACACTGTCAATGACACTGACTCTACTCCAGCCACTTTAATCATGGGAATTGATGGGAAATGATGTAAATGTATCGCTAGCCACTTTAAACAATGCTACCTTATATAATGTTACTTACCCTACATTGTTCATCTCATATGCATACGTTGATACTGTACTCTATATCATCGACTGCATCCTTATGTAATACATGTATCACTAGCCACTTTAACTATGCCACTTGGTTTACATACTTATCTCATATGTATATACTGTACTCGATATCATCTACTGTATCTTGCCTATGCTGCTCTGTACCATCACTCATTCATATATCCTTATGTACATATTCTTTATCCCCTTACACTGTGTATGACAGTAGTTTTTTTTGGAATTGTTAGTTAGATTACTTGCTCGTTATTACTGCATTGTCGGAACTAGAAGCACAAGCATTTCGCTACACTCGCATTAACATCTGCTAACCATGTGTATGTGACAAATAAAAATTGATTTGATTTGATTAAAAAACAATTTTTAACACCAAATAACATTACTTGGTGTTACAATCTGTAGCTATCTTGGCAGCTGAAAAGCTGCTAGCCTAACAGGGCTCTACACTGAACTTTGTTACATGGAGCACATGTGTTTGTTTAAGTTGAAAAATGTAGGAGCACACAAAGAAATGTAGGAGCACAATGACAAATTTAATGTAACAAGCAGTTTTTTTGGTCATGATTCTATGCTCTAAGTGCAGTGGTGCTCCTAAATTTAAACACTTAAAAGTGCACAACAGTTCTAGTAATTGGTCCTCTTATAGACATTATTAGCAATAGATATTTATTAGCTTTCTGTCAGAGTAGGTCTAATCATAATGTCACTGGTAGCAATGTTTCAAATGTTGCTTTGTTACAAATCCTGCCAACACATTGGGCCCTGTGATCGTTCCAACAGGAATATGTTCCCAAAACTACATAAATAACAAGGATGTCAACAAACAATGCATACAACGTAGCATGATCAATTCACCTAACTAACTAGCTGCCGAATAGGCATCAACTCACCACGTAGCTTATTCTTAATGCTTGTCCATAGGCTACCGGTGTGAGGACAGACTTTTTTTCGTGGAAAAAACAACAAAATTGCTCACTCCCTACCTGGTATCTTACTCTGCCGCTATACAAAGTTGTATACGTGTTTTACGAAGTTTTTGGAACCTATTCCTGTTGGAACGTTCCACAAATTATACCCACCCATGAGGAAATGCGTTTTGCACCATTCACTAGACGGCTATTAGCCCAATAACGGACTAAAGGAGCCTAACGTTACTGTACTAATTTTAGTCCAAGGCCCTTCCATGTTCTGTTTAAAGGATAATTTTCTCTGGAAACCAAAACGTACTCCATCTAAACGTGAAACGATTCTCAATTGCGGTAACGGTCCTAGAAACATACATCCCTCTACTTTCACATCACAAATGTAAAACACACCACTTACTGTACACTGAGTGACCCGGTTTAACACAGTTGCAGCCTACAGTCATTATTACTGGCTTCCGTCTTCGCTGTAAACATGGACATATATGGCGGTGTACCGAACCGTAATCATTTAAAAGTGTAGTAATTTTAACTTTTTATTTATTTTTTTAAGTATTTATCTAATATGAATGATACGTGTCTTATGTTTCCAAAACCATACCGCAAGGGACGCGTCTTAAAGTTTAGAGCAAGCTTCGGGGGTCTTAGTATCTTCTGACCGGGGCAGTTTTATCTGCTAAAGCAGTTAGGGTCAATGAATGGGGTAGCTGGCTATTAGTCCATTACATGGGCAAATTGGATAGCTATGTGCTGAAGTCAGAGACAATCGCATAACATTAGTCACACAGTCATTAACTAGCTAGCAAGAAGCTGCCTAGCAATATCCATATTCCTGTATCTATAACAGATATACCGTTACGGGAATGGTAGCTGTAGCTAACGTTACTTACGATTCAGTGAAGTAGTTAAGGAGAAAGTAGAGTAAATGCATGTAACCAATGCGTCCAGCTAAAAATGTTGGATGCCTTCTTCTTCGATGGAGTTTAACTTCTTCTTTGATATGAGGATTAACGGCGGTTGACATCCAATATGTTGCATTACCGCCACCTACTAGACTGGAGTACAACTCCCTTATACTTCGCTTGAAAAAATTTAAACGATAACATATGACTCTACCATCTGACACTACACTCACATATATATATATATTTTGAATATATATAATAACACCACCCTATTCCACTATTTAAATATATTCAACCCTACCTCATGTCAACAACCTGAAAGAATGGGACATCACCACTTAACACACCCTGTAACTCTTCTGATGTCAAGTCTCGCACACCTAATTATCTCTCTGCAGCTGCCACCACAACCTCAATTTTCTGCGACTTATGTCCCAACCCTGCAGTACAGTTGATAACATTGCTATAAATGCTAAAAGTCCATTACTGACACATATATCACTTGTTGGCCTACCCCTCTGTGCTGGTACAGATCTACTACACACACCACTCCTCACAGGATCCCTCCCCATTGACCCATCTTCCTATACTTTCTTCATTGCCTCAGCATGACAACTTCTGACCTACTCTAACCTTGGAAACCTCAACCTGCCTCTCTCGCACGGGACATTTCTGATCCCCAGCCCCATGGGCACCCCTACAATTACCACATACCACTACTCTCCCCAATGCTACACATTCCTTTGTTTCATGCCCTTCTGCATATTTCTCACACTTAGGAACCTTGCTCCAACACACTGCTGCCACACCCCCTTAAGCTTGACACCTATAACAACATAATGTATTCAGCACAAAAGCTTGTACAGGATAACGTATATATCCTAACATCACTTTGTCTGGCAAAGACTCAACATCAAAACTCAAAAGATGTTTCACCACCCTATCTGCGTCACAAAAAACAATGAGCATCACAAACACCGGGAATCTTCCCCTTCAGTTGGTAAACTTTTAACATTTACTGCTACCCCAGTAATCACTCCTTTCAATGGCGCCATTTTCTTGAGAGTGAAACAATTCACATTTCTTGCCCCCATTCATTTAACACGGAGCACCATCTCCCTCTCACCAGCAGAAACACAAACCATTTTCACAAGACCACTTCACCGATTCCACAGTACCCAACCCTGATTCCACAAATGGATCAGCTAAAAGGCAAGGGTCCACTTTTTCACAAAACTTCACTCCTACTGTCACAGACTCATCTTAATCCTGACCCTTGGTGCAAAGCCTAGGACCTCCCACCTCCGATACTTCGACCTCATTCACTTCCATTTCTCCTCCTGTCTTCAGCTCTGTCTGCTTACACTTTCTGCCATTCTTCTTTAACAAACCATCTCCCTTTTCCCAGCCAATATCAACCAACTCAAGCTCACCGTCTTCCTCCCTCTCTCACTTAAACCTCCTCTGCCTCCCTTTGTCCCTCCATTCCTCCTATGTATTCCAAGTAAACGTCTCCTTATGATAATACTGCACTTCTCCTGACATACATCTTGTTCTTGCTTTCTCAAGGGACGCCATTTATCCGGGTGTCACAATTTCCGTACAATCAGCACGAACCCCTCGGGATCTATAGCGCTCAACATTGCATCCCACTCATAAAGCAGTTGTTTTGTCTTGATGTTATTCTTTATTAAAAGCTACCGCAACACTTTTCCATTTCAAACAAGCGCGCTCTTCTAACCACCGCAATGTCTCGATGAAGTTATCCTTTTTTGATAAAACTATACTAAATATATTATCACCAAATAATGTATTAAAACACACATAAGATGGTACCGAAGAGGATGGCAGACGTTTTACATGCACGTAACCAATTGTGTTATTTTGTTAGTTTTTTTGCTTTGTTTGTAACTTATTTTCTAAACTTATTTTGTACATAATGTTGCTGCTACCGTCTCTTATGACCGAAAATAACTTCTGGACATCAGAACTGGGATTACTCCCCATGAACTGGAAGAAGCCTTTTCCTTCAACGAGTCTGACGAGAAAGATATAATGCTCTCCCGGGAACAGTCCCAGGTCCCCGTCATTTGCGTGAAGAAAAGACAGAGGAAAAAAGGACGCAGATCGGGTTGCCTTTTGAGAATCCGTAGACGAGCGAGTAAAATCCCACTGCCATCAATTCTACTTGCTAACATTCAATCATTGGAAAATAAAATTGATGACCTACGATTACGATTATCCTACTAACGGAACATTAAGGCACTGTAATATCTTATGTTTCACTGAGTTGTGGCTGAACGACGACACGGATAATATAGAGCTGAAGGGATTTTCAATACACCGGCAGAACAGAGAAGCTACGTCTGGTAGGACGAGGGGTGGGGGTGTATGTCTTTTTGTCAATAACAGCTGGTGCACAATGTCTAATATTAAAGAAGTCTCGAGGTATTGCTCGCCTGAGGTAGAGTACCTTATGATAAGCTGTAGACCACACTACCGACCAAGAGAGTTCTCATCTATATAATTCATAGCCGTCTATTTACCACCACAGGCCGATGCTCACACTCAACGTCAACAAAACTAAGGAGATGATTGTGGACTTCAGGAAACAGCAGAGGGAACACCCCCCCCATCCACATCGATGGAACTGTAGTGGAGAGGGTAGCAAGTTTTAAGTTCCTCGGCATACACATCACAGACAAACTGAATTGGTCCACTCACACAGACAGCATCGTGAGGAAGGCGCAGCAGCGCCTCTTCAACCTCAGGAGGCTGAAGAAATTCGGCTTGTCACCAAAAGCACTCACAAACTTCTACAGATGCACAATCGAGAGCATCCTGGCGGGATGTATCACCGCCTGGTATGGCAACTGCACCGCCCTCAACCATAAGGCTCTCCAGAGGGTAGTGAGGTCTGCACAACGCATCACCGGGGGCAAACTACCTGCCCTCCAGGACACCTACACCACCCGATGCTACAGGAAGGCCATAAAGATCATCAAGGACATCAACCACCCGAGCCACTGCCTGTTCACCCCGCTGCCATCCAGAAGGCGAGGTCAGTACAGGTGCATCAAAGCTGGGACCGAGAGACTGAAAAACAGCTTCTATCTCAAGGCCATCAGACTGTTAAACAGCCACCACTAACATTGAGTGGCTACTGCCAACACACTGTCAATGACACTGACTCTACTCCAGCCACTTTAATCATGGGAATTGATGGGAAATGATGTAAATGTATCGCTAGCCACTTTAAACAATGCTACCTTATATAATGTTACTTACCCTACATTGTTCATCTCATATGCATACGTTGATACTGTACTCTATATCATCGACTGCATCCTTATGTAATACATGTATCACTAGCCACTTTAACTATGCCACTTGGTTTACATACTTATCTCATATGTATATACTGTACTCGATATCATCTACTGTATCTTGCCTATGCTGCTCTGTACCATCACTCATTCATATATCCTTATGTACATATTCTTTATCCCCTTACACTGTGTATGACAGTAGTTTTTTTTGGAATTGTTAGTTAGATTACTTGCTCGTTATTACTGCATTGTCGGAACTAGAAGCACAAGCATTTCGCTACACTCGCATTAACATCTGCTAACCATGTGTATGTGACAAATAAAATTTGATTTGATTTGATTTGATTTGCTGGCACTAAGACCGCACACAACCAACTCTATAAGGCCATAAGCAAACAAGAAAATACTGACCCAGAAGCGGTGCTAGTCCTAGTGTCCAGGGACTTTAATGCAGGCAAACTTAAATCAGATTTACCACATTTTTACCAGCATGTCACATGTGCAACCAGAGGGAAAAAAACTCTAGATCTCCTTTACTCCACACACAGAGATGCATACAAAGCTCTCCCCCGCCCTCCATTTGGCAAATCTGACCATAATTCTATCCTCCTGATTCCTGCTTACAAGCAAAAACTAAAGCAGGAAATATCAGTGACTCGCTCAATACGGAAGTGGTCAGATGACACGAATGCTAAGCTACAGGACTGTTTTGCTAGCACAGACTTGAATATGTTCCAGGATTCATCCAATGGCATTGAGGAGTATACCACCACAGTCATCGGCTTCATCAATAAGTAAATCGATGACGTCATTCCCACAGTGAGCGTACATACATATCCCAACCAGAAGCCATGGATTACAGGCAACATCCGCATCGAGCTAAAGGCTAGAGCTGCCGCTTTCAAGGAGCAGGACACTAATGGGGACGCCTATAAGAAATCCCGCTATGCCCTCAAACGAACCATCAAACAAGCAATGCGTCAATACAGGATTAAGATTGAATCCTACTACACTGGCTCTGACACTCATCAGATGTGGGAGTGCTTGAAAACTATTACGGACTACAAAGTGAAACACAGACGCGAGCTGCCCAGTGACGTGAGCCTACCAGACGAGCTAAATGCCTTTTTATGCTCGCTTCGAGGCAAGCAACAGTGAATTATGCATGAGAGCACCAGCTGTTCTGGAAGACTGTGAAGACCTTTAAACAGGTCAACATTCACAAAGCCGCGGGGCCAGATGGATTACCAGGACGTGTACTCAAAGCATGCACGGTCCAACTGGCAAGTGTCTTCACTGACATTTTCAACCTCTCCCTGACTGAGTCTGTAATACCTACATGTTTCAAGCAGACCACCATAGACCCTGTACCCAAGGAAGCGAAGGCAACCTGCCTAAATGATTACTGCCCCATAGCATTCATGTCAGTAGCCATGAAGTGCTGTGAAAGGCTGGTCATGGCTCATATCAACAGCATTCTCCCGGATACCCTAGACCCACTCCAATTCGCATACCGCCCCAACAGATCCACAGATGAAGCAATCTCAATTGCACTCCACATTGCCCTTTCCCACCTGGACAAAAGGAACACCTATGTGAGAATGCTGTTCATTGACTACAGCTCAGCGTTCAACACCATAGTGCCCACAAAGCTCATCACTAAGCTAAGGACCCTGGGACTAAACACCTCCCTCTGCAACTGGATCCTGGACTTCCTGACGGGCCACCCCCAGGTGGTAAGGGTAGACAACAACACGTCTGCCACGCTAATCCTCAACACTGGGGCCCCTTAGGGGTGTGTACGTAGTCCCCTCCTGTACTCCCTGTTCACCCACGACTGCGTGGCCAAACATGACTCCAACGCTATCATTAAGTTTGCTGACGACACAACAGTGGTAGGCCTGATCACCGACAACAATGGGACAGCCTGTAGGGAGGAAGTCAGAGACCTGGCAGTGTGGTGCCAGGACAACAACCTCTCCCTCAATGTGAGCAAGACAAAGGACCTGATCATGGACTACAGGAAAAGGCTGGCCGTACAGGCCCCCATTAACATCAATGGGGCTGTAGTGGAGCGGGTCGAGAGTTTCAAATCCAAAAGATTTGGCAGGTCCTCAAACAAACAAATGGGTACAAAACTCATCGCGGACCAGAGAAAGCGTGCAACATCTACTTAAAATAAACAATTCTGCACAAAAACATGGGGGGAACAGAGGGTTAAATACACAACATGTAATGAGGGAAATTGAGACCAGGTGTGTGAGAAGACAAGACAAAACAAATGGAAAATGAAAAGTGGATCGATGATGGCTAGACGACCGGCGACGCCGACCGCCGAGCACCGCCCGAACAAGGAGTGGAACCGACTTTGGCGGAAGTCGTGACAGTACCCCCCCCTCCTTGACGCGCGGCTCCAGCAGCGTGCCAACACCGGCCTCAGGGACAACCCGGAGGGTGAGGCCCAGAGAGATCCGGACTGAGACGGTGGAACTCCTGCAGCAAGGAGGGTCCAACACGTCCTCGACCGAAACCCAGCACCTCTCCTCCGGACCGTACCCCTCCCACACCACGAGGTACTGAAGGCCCTTCGCCCGACGCCTCGAATCCAGTATGGCGCGAACGGAGTATGCCGGGGCCCCCTCGATGTACAGAGGGGGCGGAGGAACCTCCAGCACCTGAGACTCCTGGAGTGGGCCAGCCACCACCGCCCTGAGGAGAGACACATGGAACAAGGGGTTAATACGGTAATCGGGGTGAAGCTGTAACCTGTCACAAACCTTTAAACTAGACTTTAAATGGCCCCACAAACCGCGGACCCAGCTTCCGGCAGGGCAGGCGGAGGGGCAGGTTGAGTCGAGAGCCTTGGCCTCACTGCGGTGACGGTCTACACTGTTTTTCTGACGCAGCACGGCCCGCTGAAGATGAACACAGGCAGCTACCCATGTCTCTGCGCACCTGAACCATTCGTCCACCACAGGAGCCTCGGTCTGACTCTGATGCCAAGGCGCCAGAACCGGCTGGTACCCCAGTACGCACTGGAAGGGGGAGAGGTTAGTGGAGGAGTGACGGAGCGAGTTCTGTGCAATATCGGCCCAGGGCACGAATGCCGCCCACTCCCCCGGCCGGTTCTGACAATAAGACCGCAGAAACCTGCCCACATCCTGGTTTACTCTCTCCAACTGCCCATTACTCTCTGGGGAAATTGAGGCTGATCGAGACCCCCAGATGTTCCATGAACGCCTTCCATACCCTCGACGTGAGCTGGGGCCCTCGATCAGACTCAATATCCTCAGGCACCCCGTATTGCCGGAAGACGTGCGTCAAGAAGGCCTCCGCAGTCTGTAGGGCCGTAGGGAGACCGGGCAGAGGGAGGAGACGTCAAGACTTAGAGGACCGATCCACAACGACCAGGATCGCGGTGTTACCCTGTGAGGGGGAGATTGGTAAGGAAATCCACCGACAGGTGCAACCACAGCCGTTGTGGAACGGGTAAGGGGTGTAGCTTCCCTCTGGGCAGGTGCCTAGGAGCCTTACACTGGGCGCACACCGAGCAGGAGGAAACATAAACCCTCACGTCCTTAGGCAAGGTAGGCCATCAGTACCTTCCGCTCAAACAGCGCACTGTCCGACCAATCCCAGGATGACGTGTGGGCCAGATAGATCAACCGGTCATGGACAGCAGACGGGACGTACAGACGCCCAGCGGAACACTGGATGGGAGCGGGCTCTGCACGCAACGCCTGCTCGATGTCCGCATCCAGCTCCCACACCACCGGCGCTACCAGGCAGGAGGCCGAGAGTATGGGAGTATGATCCATGGGCCGCTCCTCTGTGTCATACAGTCGGGACAGTGTGTCTGCCTTCATGTTCTGGGAGCCTGGTCTGTAGGACAGGGTGAAAACAAAACGAGTGAAAAACAAGGCCCACCTTGCCTGACGAGGGTTGAGGCCTTGGTTTAACCCATTCACGCTGAAGAGGCTTGAATTTTTGAGCTCTACCCTTAGACTTGGCGGTGACTTAGTGTCCCCCTGAGTGACAGAAAACTGAGCCAATCACGGCACAACGCTCCGTATTTTTTGCTGGCTTGCCCCACCACCACAGAAAGCACTGAGCTAGGCTGAAACACCTGCATTTTGGAGGTGGCTTACTCAAGAAAACAAAAGAGAGACCATGTCTGTATGCATCTTTATTAACTCAATGAAAAAAAAATTTTTTTTACACGGTTTGCAAATTCATATGTGACATGTATTAATGCCAAAATAACAGGCAAAACAAACTCATTTCTTTGCTAAAAATGTGGGGCTCAAAACAGGTGGGGCCCTGCCACATCTGCCATGAATTACGAGTCGCACTGGGCGTGCCCAAATGTTCCCGTGCATTCAGGCAATTTACTGCCTTTAAGTCTCATTTATATAGGAACCACAAGGGGTATCAAAGGTCTGTGAAAAGTGTTCAATTTCAACCAGCAGACAACATTTTGATTTTCCCAATAGACATTTGTCAGTTTAGATGTTTAGATTTGACTGAATTTATTTCTCATTTGAAGGATCATTTGCAAGAGGGCAGAGAAATTAGTTGCCATTTTATGGGATGTGAAAAAACATGCTGTTAAATCTACATTTGCGTCACATATATCCAGAAAACACAAAAACAGCTCAGTCAAACATGCTTATGATAACACAAACTGAAAATGTTACTGAGAACCCTGGTGTGTCAACAGAGAATTACTTTTCCGAGGACCTAGAGGCAGGCGGCCCCTTGGACAGTGTTGATGAAGCTCTCTTATTTATTTATTTTTTAAACGTACACTGTTTTATTTAAAGCTTCAGGTAGAGTTATTGTTACATGTCTCTGTCATTCAGTCTATTATTGAAGAATTTCAAGATATTTATGATCTTGGTCAATCACATCTTTTTTCAGAGGTCAAGGAGAAGTTGGGTGTACTTGGCATTCCTGAGAATGATATAAAATGTGTAATTGAAGAGCTCCAAAAGGAGGATCTTCTCAAGGCCTGTGACGGTTCTTCATGAACAGATCAGCGTCAGAAGACTATCTCTAAAAACACTTTAAATTATGTTGAACCTGTGCCCTTGTATTTAGGCACTAATGAATCTGGGAAAGAGTGATTTGCCCAGTATGTCCCTATGAATAAAACACTTGGTGCCATTTTTGAGTCAAAGACATTCAAGACACAGTATGAGAAAGATATTTGGGATGGATAGAATATTGCAGACAATGCTTTATTCTTTAGCCTTAAGCATCATCTTTAGCCTTAATTCTAAACTAGGCAAATAAAGAAACGTCCCTTTTTCAGGACCCTGTCTTAAGATAATTCGTAAAAATCCAAATAACTTCACAGATCTTCATTGTAAATGGTTTAAACACTGTTTCCCATGCTTGTTCAATGAACCACAAACAATTAATGAACATGTACCTGTGAAACGGTCGTTAAGACACTAACAGCTTACAGACGGTAGGCAATTCGGTCACAGTTATGAAAACTTAGGACACTAAAGAGGCCTTTTTACTGACTCTGAAAAACACCAAAAGAAAGATGCCCAGGGTCCTGCTCATCTGCATGAGCGTGCCGTAGGCATGCTGCAAGGAGGCATGAGGACTACAGATGTGGCCAGGGCAATACGTTTCAATGTCTGTACTATGAGACACTTAAGACAGCGCTACAGGGAGATGGACATCTGATCGTCCTTGCAGAGGAAGACCGCATGTAACAACACCTGCACAAGATCGGTACATCCGAACATCACACCTGCGGGACAGGTACAGGATGGCAACAACAACTGCCTGAGTTACACCAGGAATGCACAATCCCTCCATTAGTGCTCAGACTGTCCGCAATAGGCTGAGAGGGGCTGGACTGAGCGCTTTAAGGCCTATTGTAAGGCAGGTCCTCACCAGACATCACCGGCAACAATGTCTCCTATGGGCACAAACCCATCGTCATTGGAACAGACAGGACTGGCTCAAAGTGTTCTTCACTGAAGAGTTGCGGTTTTGTCTCACCTGGGGTAATGGTCTGATTCGCGTTTATCATCAAAGGAATGAGCATTACACTCTGGAACGAGGATTGATTTGGAGGTGGAGGGTCTGTCATGGTCTAGGGCAGTGTGTCACAGCATCATCGGACTGAACTTGTTGTCATTGCAGGCAATCTCAAAGATGTGCATTATAGGGAAGACATCCTCCTCCCTCATGTGGTACCCTTCCTGCAGGCTCATCCTGACATGACCCTCCAGCATGAAAATGCCACCAGCCATACTGCTCGTGATTTCCTGCAAGACAGGAATGTCAGTATTCTGCCATGACCAGCGAAGAGCCCGGATCTCAATCCCATTGAGCACGTCTGGGACCTGTTGGATCGGAGGGTGAGGGCTAGGGCCATTCCCCCCAAAAATGTCTGAGAACTTGCAGGTACCTTGGTGGAAGAGTGGGGTAACATCTCACAGCAAGAACTGGAAATCTGGTGCAGTCCATGAAGTGGAGATGCACTCTCTTAATGCAGCTGGTGGCACCAGAACTGGTTACTTTTGAAATCCCTTGTGCAGGGTCCATTATTCCAGTTAGTCAGATGCCTGTGGAACTTGTTCAGTTTATGTCTCAGTTGTTGAATCGTGTTATGTTCAAACAAATATTTACACATGTTAAGTTTGCTGAAAATAAACGCAGTTGACAGTGAGAGGACATTTCTTTTTTTTGCTGAGGAGTTTATATCAAAAAATGCAAGGTGTTTTCTTTCAATTTTATGTGCCATAGCTGGACATAATCTGGAATCTCACAGTATTGGGGCCAAGCGGAAAATTTCAGCCAGAGTACATATTTTTGTCGATACATTGACAGAGCAACATTTGAGTCGAATCCACCGTCAACTTGAGAGGACAAACCTTGGGGCTTGAATGCATAATTAGACATCTGGGAATAGGAGAAAAATATCCATTGAGATCTTTTCTAACCATAATCTCACATAATTAAAAAGTCCAATTACCCTTCCCAAAACGACATACTCTGCATTTAAACTGGGAGTGAAGGTAATGACAAACTTAAAATAAGGCCAGGCAGACATGTTGAGAGTAGGCTTACCCATCTTAGTAGGAAACATGTTTTTTGGAGCTCAACGCGAGGCAATGCAATTTGAGAGTTACCTGTGTCTGAAAGGTTATTTTCAAAGCTAAGATACATACAGTATACCAGCTCCTTTCTTATCTGTAATGCGGTCACTTTCTATGCTGGAACAGTTAAACCTGCACCTTATTCAGGACGTTGATCTATTTCGATAATTGATACAATTGAAACCTTTTTGTGGAAAAAAATGGCTTGCATCTGATTGCATGTTTGTCATCACATACAAGCTAGAATACCATTAAACATCATTTTGCAAAATGTATTAATTTGTAAAGTTAGATGCTTGTATTTTCAGATGTACACTTTGATAGGGGAAAGGTGTAACAATGTATGCCGAGAGTCAGGAAGCAAGTTCAGGGAGCGAGTGTTTTAATAAATAAAACGGGACATAATACAAAACAAGAAATACGAACAACGCACAGACAAGAAGCAATGACGCCTGGGGAAGGAACCAAAGGGAGTGACATACAGTGCCTTGCGAAAGTATTCGGCCCTCTTGAACTTTGCGACCTTTTGCCACATTTCAGGCTTCAAACATAAAGATATAAAACTGTATTTTTTTGTGAAGAATCAACAACAAGTGGGACACAATCATGAAGTGGAACGACATTTATTGGATATTTCAAACTTTTTTAACAAATCAAAAACTGAAAAATTGGGCGTGCAAAATTATTCAGCCCCTTTACTTTCAGTGCAGCAAACTCTCTCCAGAAGTTCAGTGAGGATCTCTGATTGATCCAATGTTGACCTAAATGACTAATGATGATAAATACAATCCACCTGTGTGTAATCAAGTCTCCGTATAAATGCACCTGCACTGTGACAGTCTCAGAGGTCTGTTAAAAGCGCAGAGAGCATCATGAAGAACAAGGAACACACCAGGCAGGTCCGAGATACTGTTGTGAAGAAGTTTAAAGCCGGATTTGGATACAAAAAGATTTCCCAAGCTTTAAACATCCCAAGGAGCACTGTGCAAGCAATAATATTGAAATGGAAGGAGTATCAGACCACTGCAAATCTACCAAGACCTGGCCATCCCTCTAAACTTTCAGCTCATACAAGGAGAAAACTGATCAGAGATGCAGCCAAGAGGCCCATGATCACTCTGGATGAACTACAGAGATCTACAGCTGAGGTGGGAGACTCTGTCCATAGGACAACAATCAGTCGTATATTGCACAAATTTGGCCTTTATGGAAGAGTGGCAAGAAGAAAGCCATTTCTTAAAGATATCCATAAAAAGTGTTGTTTAAAGTTTGCCACAAGCCACCTGGGAGACACACCAAACATGTGGAAGAAGGTGCTCTGGTCAGATGAAACCAAAATTGAACTTTTTGGCAACAATGCAAAACGTTATGTTTGGCGTAAAAGCAACACAGCTCATCACCCTGAACACACCATCCCCACTGTCAAACATGGTGGTGGCAGCATCATGGTTTGGGCCTGCTTTTCTTCAGCAGGGACAGGGAAGATGGTTAAAATTGATTGGAAGATGGATGGAGCCAAATACAGGACCATTCTGGAAGAAAACCTGATGGAGTCTGCAAAAGACCTGAGACTGGGACAGAGATTTGTCTTCCAACAAGACAATGATCCAAAACATAAAGCAATATCTACAATGGAATGGTTCAAAAATAAACATATTCAGGTGTTAGAATGGCCAAGTCAAAGTCCAGACCTGAATCCAATCGAGAATCTGTGGAAAGAACTGAAAACTGCTGTTCACAAATGCTCTCCATCCAACCTCACTGAGCTCGAGCTGTTTTGCAAGGAGGAATGGGAAAAAATGTCAGTCTCTCGATGTGCAATACTGATAGAGACATACCCCAAGCGACTTACAGCTGTAATCGCAGCAAAAGGTGGCGCTACAAAGTATTAACTTAAGGGGGCTGAATAATTTTGCACGCCCAATTTTTCAGTTTTTGATTTGTTAAAAAAGTTTGAAATATCCAATAAATGTTGTTCCACTTCATGATTATGTCCCACTTGTTGTTGATTCTTCACAAAAAAATACAGTTTTATATCTTTATGTTTGAAGCCTGAAATGTGGCAAAAGGTCGCAAAGTTCAAGGGGGCCGAATACTTTCGCAAGGCACTGTATAAAGGGCAGGTATTCAAGGAGGTGATGGAGTCCAGGTGAGGGTCATTATGCACGTAATGCTGGTGACAGGTGTGCGCCATAACGAGCAGCCTGGTGACCTAGAGGCTGGAAAGGGAGCACATGTGACAGTACCCCCTCCCCAATCCGCAGCTCCAGCCACAGGGCACCGACCAAGGTGGCGATCCCGGTGTTCAGGAGCGGACCGGGGGAACCTGTTGATTCGGCTGAGGCGCGGGAGCATGACAACCTAGAGCGCCGGAGAGAGAGCATACGTGACAGTACCCCCTCCCCGGCACTTTTAGCTCCAGCCGCAGGACGCCAACCAAATGGACAATCCCCTGGGATCCGGACCGGACACCACCGCTGAGGCGCAGAAACCTGACGAACCGGCTGAGATGTGAGAGTCTGATGAGCCGGCTGAGACCTCCCTGGTTGCCTCAGTCGAGGCATGGGAGCCTGTCGAGCCCGCTGAGGCATGGGAGCCTGTCGATCCTGCTGAGGTATGGAAACTCGTCGGGCCAGCTGAGGCAGGGGAACCCGACAAACTGGTTGAGGCCTTCCAGGTAGCTCCGGTTCGGACACCCGGACCCGACATCACCTCCAACAGCAAAACATACAAAAGAACACTCCCCGATGCTTCCCTTTGTTGAGTCGTCATTCTATAATGATATACACTGAGAGTCAGGAAGCAAGTTCAGGGAGTGAATACATTTAAATAATAAATGAACAAACCAAGAAACACGAACAGCGCACCGACATGAAACAGATACAGGAAACAATGACGACTGGGGAAGAAACCAAAGGGAGTGACATGTATAGGGCAGGTAATCAAGTAGGTGATGGGAGTCCAGGTGAGTGTCATTATGCGCGTAATGCTGGTGACAGGTGTGCGTCACAACGAGCAGCCTGGTGACCTAGAGGCCGGAGAGGGAGCACACGTGACAAAAGGTGTAGAATAGGTTTGTAATTGAGGCGTTTGTGATGCAGCCCACTTAGCTCGAGTTTATTTTATGGGAGCTTATTGAATGTGATGGTCACTTTTTTGGTTTGTTTACATTAAACCATGCTTAGGAACATATTATTTGTTTTGTGTTTACTTGTTTTGGTAATGCAAATGTTTACAGTACTATTGGCATGTTACTGTAAAAGCACATACAGCAAAAATAGAATAATAAATTACAGTAATTTAATGCAATTCGAGTAAATCCTGTACATTATGTAGATACAAGTAATTACTGTAAAATAAAAGCACAATAATATATTCTAATTAGAAAGGTGTATAGGTACTGTAAAAATACAGACAATTTCTGTTATTTATAAACAATAAGTTATTGTAGTACATCTACAGCAACATGTTGTAATTCTAATTTACAGTAAAACTCTTTTACAGTACTTTACTGGCAACCTTTTTGCCGTTAATTTACTGTAATTTCTACAGTAAATGTTTTACAGTGCAGCCAACAAGTGCTCAGCATATGTGGGAACTCCTTCAAGACTGTTGGAAAAACATTCCAGGTGAAGCTGGTTGAGAGAATGCAAAGCGTGTGCAAAGCTGTCATCAAGGCAAAGAGTGGTGTCACGTTCGTCCTATGAATTGGACCAAGGTGCAGCGTGGTATGCGTACATTCTTCTTTATTAAAATAATGAACACTGAACAAACTAACAAAATAACAAAACAAACCGTGAAGCTAATATGAATAGCGCAGACAGGCAACTAAACATAGAACAAGATCCCACTAACACCAAAGGGAAATGGGTACCTAAATATGATCCCCAATCAGAGACAACGATAAACAGCTGCTTCTGATTGGGAACCATATCAGGCCACCATAAACATACAAATCACCTAGACCTAGAAAACCCTAGACATACAAAAACCCTAGACATACAAAAACCCTAGACATACAAAAACCATAGACATACAAAACAAAAACTAGCGTACCCACCCTAGTCACACCCTGTCCTAACAAAAATATAAAGAAAACAGAGATATCTCAGGTCAGGGCGTGACAGGTGGCTACTTTGAACAATCTAAAATATATTTAGATTTGTTTAACACTTTTTTGGTTATTACATGATTCTATATGTGTTATTTCATAGTTTTTATGTCTTCACTATTATTCTACAATGTAGAAAACAGTAAAAATAAAGAAAAACCCTTGAAAGAGTGTCCAAACTTTTATATATTTATAAACTGGGTGGTTCGAGCATGGTAAATCATGCCGTATACCACGGGTATGACAAAATATGTATTTTTACTGCTCTAATTACGTTGGTAACCATACAGTATGTAACTACATATAAAAGTGGGTAAAACAGTATGTAAACACATATCCTAACTAATGTCAATGCTAACTAATGTCAATGCACCTTTATGACTCAAAGAGTCAACTATAAGTTTCATTTTTTAGCTCTCCTAGCTGTGCTGTTGAGGAACTAGAGCAAGCACACTTGTAGTTGTTTCATTTGGAATTACAACCCTGCATCCCTGCCATCACACAATTAATCACACAATTACTGTTGTTGTTTACGCAATACAAAAACATCCCATTTATAAATCTCCATATACGGGTAGGAGTGTAAAGGGCTACATGAAATTATACATATTTTTATTATTATTATTGGCCCAGTGTAGTCAAAAATGTGATTTTCTTGTGTTTTATATATTTCCACACTATGAGGTTGGGATAACAATGTGAAACTGCGAAAATGATGATAACTCCCTTTTAGGCTAAGAACTGTTTGAAAAGACTGCCTGAAATTTCAGCCTATTCTGGTGGGATTCATTTTTGTTTCTCTTTGACCATTTTAATTGAAAACAATCACAGTAGGGTTCTTAATTGTTACACAGAAATTATTTAATGTTGAGAAAAAAAACGACTCAATTTCTTTTCAAGAAATCACAGAATAGTTTGACAACCCTGTTTGTAAGCTTTCAAATGACATCTAACTCAACTGTTTATCTTTTTCAGCGATGAAGTCATGGATGTCTCTAGCCAAGAATTCTCAACTCCATGATACCCGGTGCAGTTGAGAGGCGAGGAGATGGGTTTTGGCAAAGTGTCGTCTACCTCTGACTACATCGAGTCGGTATCAGTCGATACTTATAAAAATGTCCATTCTTTCATGCATACCTTCTAACTATGTTTGTCCTGTGCAGTGGCGACCCGTCATTCAGGGCAGGTGGGGAAGAGCCCCACCTGTTTTGAGCCACATATTTTTTGCAAAAATATATTTTTGGGGGCTTACCTGTTTTGTATGTTATTTTGGTATTAATACATGTCACATATCAGTTTGCAAACAAATGTAAAAAAAAAATATATAATTGAGTTAATAAAGCCACATACAAACATGGCCTTTTTTTGTTTTCTTGAGTAAGGCAGCTCCAATATGCAGGTGTTTCAGCCTAGTTCAGCGCTTTCTGTGGTGGTGGGGCAAGCCAGCAGAAAATACGGAGCGTTGCGCCATGATTGGCTCAGGGCTGTCACTCATGGGGACTTTACATCACTGCCAAGTGTAAGAGGAGACCTTGAAAATGTTAGCCCTTCGGCTGCTGCCATAGAAGTGCCCATCCAAGAAGGCTCAAGGTCATTGGCCACAGATAAAATTATGTCAAATCACGTTATATGTACAGTAGCTCTGATTGGACTGATCATGTCGACATCATACTTTCACAATCTTAGCTAGCAGTCATCATCATGAATCAAGTCGACAATCTACTGGCAAATCCTTTTAAATCCTTGTCATAATATGAAGGAACTATATCTCGGTGATATTTCTGCTGTGTACAGCCTTGACAGATCCCATGGGATGACGCGGTGCACTCTACGCTGATAAGCCCATCCTTTGCCATGTTATAGCCCTATTCGGACAGGTATAACTAGAGATGCTGGTATTGTAATTATTATCAGAGCTTGTGCATTCTTCCAGAGGAGATGATGATTCACACAGGATTAGTTTTTCCAAACTTCTCCCTGTAATTCTTAATTCTTTTCAAATTGCATCGACTCTTACGAAGATATTTCAAAGTTATGTCTGGACAATAATAGGCTACCCCGATAACTCGTGCTTGATTGTCAAACGTATAGGTCTCCCCATAATATTTAAAATGATGAAGTGTGATCTTAATCATTATTTTAGCACAATGTTCGGAGCAGGTGTTCGGCACATGTGCCCGCATGTTCTGGATATGGTGAATCAGTTACCAACACCTGCGCCGAACATTGTGAAACAGGTAATTAATGTTTACCTAAGTAGTTAGATGGTTTGTCATTAAATGTATCAGATAGACATGCTTCTAATAACCTTGCATTATTGACCCATGACTGACAATTTTGAAGTACATTAGCTAAAACCCTAAAATGAGGTGACGTCGGAGGTTTACATACACCTTAGCCAAATATATTTAAACTCAGTTTTTCACAATTCCTGACATTTAATCAGAGTAAAAATTCCCTGTTTTAGGTCAGTTAGGATCACCACTTTTATTTTAAGAATGTGAAATGTCAGAATAAGAGTAGAGAGAATGAATTATTTCAGCTTTTATTTCTTTCATCACATTCCCAGTGGGTCAGAAGTTTACACACACTCAATTAGTATTTGGTAGCATTGCCTTTAAATTGTTTAACTTGGGTCAAATGTTTCGGGTAGCCTTCCACTATCTTGCCACAATAAGTTGAGTGAATTTCGGCCCATTTCTCCTGACAGAGCTGGTGTAACTGAGTCAGGTTTGTAGGCCTCCTTGCTCGCACACGCTTTTTCAGTTCTGCCTACAAATTTTCTAGAGGATTGAGGTCAGGCTTCATGATGGCCACTCCAATACCTTGACTTTATGGTCCTTAAGCCACTTTGCCACAACTTTGGAAGTATGCTTGGGGTCATTATCCATTTGGAAGACACACTTCATTAAGTCAGGATTCCTATTTGATTCAGCCATGCCTCCTTGCCCAGCCAACATTTCCTCATCTCCCACCCGATCTAATGAAACTATTCTAATGCTTCTCCCATCATAGGCCTATTCTGCCCTGTTTATCAAAAGTGTTGGAAAAACACATCAATAATCAACTGACTGGCTTTCTTGATGTCTATAGTATTCTCTCTGGTATGCAATCAGGTTTCCACTCAGGTTATGGATGTGTCACTGCAACCTTAAAGATTAAAGATGGAAAACTTGGCCAAAGGAGTACCATTCCATTCAAGGGGGTCTTTGGCTCAATCAAAGAATGCAGTGTATAAAGGAAAATCCCCAGCCACCGCCTGTCAGTCTGCCAAGGAGTACCCCAAGGCTTTCAATCAACAACATAGCTCAGGCAGTAGGAAGCACTCTCATCCATTTAAATGCAGAAGATACAGTCATATACTTAGTTGTCCCCTCCCCGGATGTTGTGTAAAATGCTCTACAACAAAGCTTTCTTCGTGCAAAACAAGCTTGCTCTACCCTTAACTTTGTTCTGAACACCTCCAAATCGAAGGTTATGTGGTTTGGTAAGAAGAATGCCCCTCTCCCCACAGGTAAACCCTCTGAGGGTTTAGAGCTTGAGGTAGTCACCTCATACAAATACTTGGGAGTATGGCTAGACGGTACACTGTCCTTTTCTCAGCACATATCAAAGCTGCAGGCTAAAGTTAAATCTAGACTTGGTTTCCTCTATTGTAATCTCTCCTCTTTCACCCCAGCTGCCAAACTAACCCTAGCCAAACTAACCACCCTACCCATGCTAGATTACGGAGACGTAATTTATAGATCGACAGGTAAGGGTGCTCTCGAACAGCTGGATGTTCTTTACCATTCGGCCATCAGATTTGCCACCAATGCTCCTTATAGGACACATCACTGCACTCTATACTTCTCTGTAAACTGGTCATCTCTGTATACCTGTCGCAAGACCCACTGGTTGATGCTTATTTATAAAACCATTTTAGGCCTCACTCCCCCCTATCTGAGATATCTACTGCAGCCCTCATCCTCCACATACAACACCCGTTCTGCCAGTCACAGTCTGTTAAAAGGTCCCCAAAGCACACACATCCCTTGATCGCTCATCTTTTCAGTTCGCTGCAGCTAGCGACTGGAACGAGCTGCAACAAACACTCAAACTGGACAGTTTCATCTCAATCTCTTCATTCATAGACTCAATCATGGACACTCTTACTGACAGTTGTGGCCGCTTTGCATGTTGTATTGTTGTCTCTACCTTCTTGCCCTTTGTGCTGTTGTCTGTACCCAATAATGTTTGTACCATGTTTTGTGCTGCTATCATGTTGTGTTGCTACCATGTTGTTGCCATGTTGTGTTGTCATGTGTTGCTGCCTTGCTATGTTGTCATCTTAGGTATCTCTTTATAAAATGTTATGTTGTCTCTCTTGTCGTGATGTGTGTTTTGTCCTATATTTATATTTGATTTATTTTTAATCCCAGCCCCCGTCCCCGCAGGAGGCCTTTTGCCTTTTGATAGGCCATCATTGTAAATAAGAATTGGTTCTTAACTGACTTGCCTAGTTAAATAAAAGCTAAATAAAATAAATAAAATAAAAACAAAAGGTAGTACATGCAGGCAAGAGTGTAGGCAAAATGTATTCAATAGGATTTGAATTCGTTTTCAAATATTAATTTAAATCATTTGTCATAGTTTTGCTCTCGCTTTAAAATGATTTGTTTACAAGTTTTGGGGTTTTGAGGTCTTATTTTTGTTTACAATTCTATACATTTTGCTTTCAATTGTTTGGTTTTTGATCACAGCATCCATTATTTCATCCGTCCTCGAAAATATAATGTTTACATTCTCAACTTTATTTTTCATGTTCACGATTTATTTTATTTTGAATTTAATACATATGGCGTGAAATTGACCCCATACCCGTAGCCTACATATTTTGATTTCCGGTGCACAGTTCTGACTGTCTGCCTGGTGGCCGACATGCCTACCTATGCCCCTCCAATCTCCTCTTTCTCGCTTTTTCTTTGCTGTGAAAGATGCGAGAGTTTGTGTTCTCGAAATAGACCACGGAAAATGGTTTCCTCCGTTGCAAAAATACTGAATCTGAAGCTTGACACCCAGAAATGGGAGTTGACACCGGGCAAGGAGTTGAGGAATCGATTATTTTGGATTCTGCTTCCCACCACTATTCAGAAGCGGCATTCCTTTGCAGACAAGTTAAATGCCCGTTCATTGACTCTTCGAAACTACAGTATCTCCAAAGAAGGTTTCGTGGCGGCATTTAAAAAGCCGTAGTGTATACCCTTTCAGACAAACAAACATGCGGTAGCGGAGGCGCTTTCAAGGCCCCACATTCCATATGTCTGAAAGAGGTAGGCTATATGAATGGAGTAGGCTAGTTGAGGATGAGCTACGACGGGACAAATCGTTCTTCTTGAACACCGTTCTTCTTGCAAAGCATGTAAACGTTTTAATCGAACTATTATATTAATCTGACAGTCCACAACAATCACATTGTTGTGTGAATGTAACCATACAGCAACAAACATCGTAATAGTAATAATTATATAAATAATGTTTTAATTGTGTCTGAATTAAGACTAATCAGAGATTGTTTGTGGATGACATGGAGTCACTGACCGAATCACTACAGTATCAAAAAAGAGGGATCAAAAAGCAGGACTCATGCCAAAGATGCCAGGATAATAATACAGTACAATTGTTACTCAACAGGCAAGGATATAGCGCATCAGTGTTCCCAGTACAATAAACACATAATATGATATATTATCACTTTCTAAAGTGGAGGTGAGGTATATCAAATTTGAGAAATATATAAAATATTAGGACGAGCAATGTCGGAGTGGCATTGACTAAAAAACAGTAGAATAGAATACATATGAAATGAGTAAAGCAGTACAGTATGTAAACATTATCTAAGTCACTAGTGTTCCACTATTAAAGTGACCAGTGATTACATGTCTATATAGGGCAGCAGCCTCTAAGGTGCAGGGTTGAGTAACCGAGTGGTAGCCGACTAGTGATGGCTATGTAACAATCTGATGGCCTCGAGATAGAAGCTGTTTTTCAGTCTCCTGGTCCCGGCTTTGGTGGACCTGTACTGACCTCGCCTTCTGGATGGTAGCAGGGTGAACAGGCCGTGGCTCGGTTGGGCAAAGACACATTTCTTCAGCCTCCTGAGGTTGAAGAGGCACTGTTCACCACACTGTCTGTGTGGGTTGGCCATTTCAAATTGTCAGTGATGTGTTCGCAGAGGGACTTGACATTTTTCACCTTCTCCACTGTGGTCCCGTAGATGTGTATAGGGGCGTGCTCCATCTGCTCTCTCATGAAGTCCACGATTTGTTTTGTTGAGGGAGATGTTATTTTCCTGGCACCACTCCGAAAGG
Organism: Oncorhynchus tshawytscha; assembly: GCF_018296145.1. Lineage (NCBI taxonomy): Eukaryota > Metazoa > Chordata > Actinopteri > Salmoniformes > Salmonidae > Oncorhynchus > Oncorhynchus tshawytscha. The sequence goes on along the minus strand of NC_056436.1, from coordinate 43,257,612 downwards.
GCCCTTACCTCCTCCCTGTAGGCTGCCTCTTCATTGTTAGTCATTTGCCACTTAAAATGAAATGCTTCTACACCTGCATTGCTTGCTGTTTGGGGTTTTAGGCTGGGTTTCTGTACAGCACTTTGAGATATCAGCTGATGTAAGAAGGGTTTTATAAATACATTTGATTATACAATGTTTGGTTTGTGAGTGTTTTTCAGAATGTCTAATATGCTATAAACGTTGCAATCTTGAATGTGTCTTGGTCAACAATGTACCATATTTGACCCTTAACCTATACTAAAGGTAAACGGTTAGTTAGACTAGGTTGGGGAGAGCTGATCATAAATCAGTTGTTTGGACTCGAAAGTACTGTAATCACAGTTTTTGAACAGAACCTCATGCAAAATCACATCGAGTCACTGAGTATGGGGGCGGTAGGGGTGTTGTCTTCGTCACAGTAATCCGATTGGGCTAAATGCTTCCTCAAAATGGGCTTTGAACTTCACAGGCTATACAGAAATAGAAGACACAGCCGGTGGAAGTATGCTAACTGGGAGAGCCTCAATTAAATTATTAAATTAAAGCATGTACACTAAGCTACTTATCTAGCTTATTCACGAGCTCGCTTGGGAAGCCAGTGATATCACCGACAGCACTTCGCTAACTGTTCTATATCAAGAGGAGACTAGATCGGGCTAGCAGATAGCTAACGTTACAGATGCAGCCATCAAACTACAGGTGGAAACTGATAGCTAGCTAAATTATTCGGCTAGTTTGAAGCATTGCAAGATTGCACCAAGCCAGACCTTTGAATTGGCTAGCCCCTTGTGCTACGAAGAAGAAATACAGGCTCACTGACCGCTAGCAATCTTTTGATTAATTCAAAGACTGAGGGAATGGACTTTACATTGGACTTTGCGGCAGGATGTATAGGAGGTAAGTTTAAACTATAGCCAGCTAGCAAGCACACCCTTAGATATATTGCTTCAATGATTGCTACGTAGCAGCAGCACCGAGTCATGGAAAGGGTTTGCCAAATGCGTCGCGTTGGAATCGTTTTGAATTTACTTAATGATTCGTGGCTAGCTATGTTAGTTTGCTAATGCAGAAATGTGCCTAGTGATGGCGCAAGTTTACCAACAAAGAATGGAAAAATACTGAGTACTGTGAGCGTCTTGTCCACTAGTCTAGCACTTTCTTGCCCCCATTGTTGTTTAACTCGCCATATTACATGTACTTAGCTGGCTAAACCTGTTGGTTTCTTAGCTATAGAATATATCTGGTTGATAACCTTTTAATTCTCTCACAACCAAACAATTAACGTTACATTCATTTCAATCCAAACTATGTGCTCATAGTTGGGAGTGGTACAATGGGCAGTCCCTCAAGCACCAACTTCGCATGGTGAAAACTGGTGAATGTGACGTGAACTAACGTAACGTACAATCTTCAGATTTTTCAGACGGGGGTACTCATTTTTAAGAGTACCCCCAACACAAAATTAAACTAGTTGTATTTCTAGACCTTAGAGGCGTTGTGAAATAGGACCTGTCTAGCTAAATTACATTGTTAAAATTATTCTCCACAGGAAGTTATTTTCTTAACTAGCTACAAAGAGTTATTGGTTGGTACAAAGTTGGTACAAAGTTATTGGTTAATAAACTATATCGTTGAGCATTATTGTGATACTGTCTCAGCTACAGATAATGTCTTGCAAGTGAGGGTCAGACTAATGTACTCTAATCTGAAACTGCCCTACGCAGGTTTAGTCCTGTGACACACACAGGTGTCAAGGACAAGGGTACAGTGAACAACTGTTGATGGCAGTCCAGATAAGACTGTTTGTTCTTGTGTGTGATGCACTTGATATTCAAACATGCACCCGCCACTGTTGCAACAATACCTCACAGTGGTTGCAACTTAAATCAAAGACTGATAAGCAGTGGAATGCATCTCCATGCTCTCTACTGTAGTGTTATTCACCACTCTCTATGCTATCCTGTTTTGCAATTAAGGGTTTGTTTTTCCTATCAGTTTCACATGGCTTTAACTTAGTATAGCCTACATTACTTAGCAGAAATCAACTGCTTCCAACAAGCAAGTGCTTACTAACAGATCTTTGTCATTTTCAGGTGCTGCAGGTGTTTTGGTTGGCCATCCTTTTGATACTGTAAAGGTGGGTTTATGTTTTCTCACTGGCAAATGCCTGGCACGTGTTTATTTTTCTTAGCTACCGTGGGGTTTATTAAGCCTCGTCAAAAGGGCGAGTTTGAATGACAAATGACCAACAGCGTTTGATAGAGAATTAAATAGGCTATGCATGCTCTTTTCCAATCAAAACATTTTAAGAACCACATTTTCTCGGCTACTACTTACAAATAATAAACAGCACTTTTTTTCCCCAGACCACACAAACGTGGGTATTTTGGCTGTTTTCTGACCTAGTGACATCAATGGAAATACTGTTCCCGCTACCCAAAAAAATCTTACTACGAGTCATTATTATGAGATACATTTAGGGGTCTATATCACATGAATCCAATGTTTTTATTTTACATTTATTTAACTAGGCAAGTCGGATAAGAACAAATTTATTATTTTCAATGACAGCCTAGGAACAGTGGGTTAGTATAGCCTACATTACTGCCTTGTTCAGCGGCAGAACGACAGATTTGTAACTTGTCAGCTCGGGGATTTGAACTTGCAACCTTTCTGTTACTATTCCAACGCTCTAACCACTAGGCTACTTTGCATCACGCCCTCAACTTTCAAGAATAACCTTATGTATATCCAATTGTCAATGACACGTGTGTGTGTGTGTGGGAGAGTTGGTGATGTAGTTCTATATTAATGGATTGGAGAGTTGTTGATGAGAGTTGGTGCCTGTTTGATATTGATTTAATTAAATGCAGTCTATTAAAAGGGTCAATCTGGGATTGGTCCATGCATTTTTGGACTTAAGTTAATATATACAGTTGAAGTTGGAAGTTGCCATACCTTCACCAAATACATTTAATCCTAGTAAAAATTCCCTGTCTTAGGTCAGTTATTATCACTACTTTATTTTAAGAATGTGAAATGTCAGAATAATAGGAGATAATGAATTATTTCAGCTTTTATTTCTTTCATCACATTCCCAGAGGGTCAGAAGTTTACAACCCTTAATTAGTATTTGGTAGCATTGCCTTTAATTGTTTAACTTGGGTCAAATGTTTCAGGTAGCCTTCCACAAGCTTCCCACAATAAATTGGGTGAATTTTGTCCCATTCCTCCTGACAGAGCTGGTGTAACTGAGTCAGGTCTACAGGCCTCCTTGCTCGCACACGCCTTTTCAGTTCTGCCCACAAATTTTCTATAGGTTTGAGGTCAGGGCTTTGTGATGGCCACTCCAATACCTTGACTTTGTTGTCCTTAAGCCATTTTACCACAACTTTGGAAGTATGCTTGGTGCCATTGTCCATTTGGAAGACCCATTTGCGATCAAACTTGAACTTCCTGACTGATGTCTTGAGATGTTGCATCAATATATCCACATAATTTTCCATCCTCATGATGCCATCTATTATGCGAAATGCACCAGTCCCTCCTGCAGCAAAGCACCCCCACAACATGATGCTGCCATCCCCGTGCTTCACGGTTGGGATGGTGTTCTTTGGCTTGCAAGTCTCTCCCTTTTTCCTCCAAACATAATGATGGCCATTATGGCCAAACAGTTCTATTTTTGTTTCATCAGACCAGAGGACATTTCTCCAAAAAGTACAATATTTCTCCCCATGTGCAGTTGCAAACCGTAGTCTGGCTTTTTTATGGTGGTTTTAGAGCAGTGGCTTCTTCCTTGCTGAGCGGCCTTTCAGGTTATGTTGATATAGGACTCGTTTTACTGTGGATATAGATTTGTACCCGTTTCCTCCAGCATCTTCACAAGGTCCTTTGCTGTTGTTCTGTGATTGATTTGCACTTTTCACACCAAAGTACGTTCATCTCTAGGAGACAGAACGCGTCTCCTTCCTGAGCGGTATGACGGCTGCGTGGTCCCATGGTGTTTATACTTGCGTACTATTGTTTGTACAGATGAACGTGGTACCTTCAGGCATTTGGAAATTGCTCCCAAGTATGAACCAGACTGGAGGTCTACTATTTTTTTTATGAGGTCTTTGCTGATTTCTTTTGATTTTCCCATGATGTCAAGCAAGTTTGAAAGTAGACCTTGAAAAACATCCACAGGTACACCTCCAATTGACTCAAATTATGTCAATTAGCCTATCAGAATCTTCTAAAGCCATATGACATCTGGAATTTTCCAAGCTGTTTAAATGCACAGTCAACTTAGTGTATGTAAACTTCTGACCCACTGGAATTATAAGTGAAATAATCTGTCTGTAAACAATTGTACATGACACAAGTAATTTTTCCAACAAAGTAGATGTCCTAACCGACTTGCAAAAACTATAGTTTGTTAACAAGGAATTTGTGGAGTGGTTGAAAAACGAGTTTTAATGACTCCAACCAAAGTGTATGTCAAATTCCGACTTCAACTGTAGCCATTGATTCTTTAATGTAACTTAGAAATTCCTCATGAGCATTGGTCTTACCCTATCAGAACCCAAAATATAACCTTGGTTTATTATTTGTAAGCAATCACTGTATCGTTTCAAAACATGGTTAAAACTACTATTCTTATCATTGCTGTTCAGTCTTTGCATCCATGTGTGAGATTCCCTGTGTCTGTTTTTGAGTGGTAAAATTGTTCTCCTGCCCCATTCCTCAGTTATTTACCAAATAAAGTGGGGAAAATGCTTAGTTATTGTTTGAATCCTATATTGTGCTTTTTAAAGGTGTTGATCTGCACAACTATTCAATTTTTATTTTGTTTACTTGGTCATAAAAAGCACATTCTAAACTTCAAACACTTTTTCCCCATCTCAAGATGTTAAATGAAAATTACTATAGTAAGTGCCTATTATGTGCCAAATAAAGTAACCGGGTTAACAATTATCTTAAATCAGCCATAAATCCCCGGGGCGGGTACCGGAAGCTTGTGTGCAACAGGGAGTGGAAATTGAATGCAAGCTTCACAAAAAAAATGTGATTGCTAAAACATTTCTGTCTATGGGTAACAGGGTTAACGTTATGCTTGACCTGCTCAGTGTTCCCCCACAAAACACTAGAAAATGCCCATAAGGGATAGAACCAGCCCACCTGCTTTTACACTATGAATATACTTTGATGTTCAATGTTTCTTTTGAGAAACCCATATTAAAACGACAGTTCACATAACAGGGTTGACCTTAAAATGAGGGGCAGATGTAAATAAATCACATGAACAAAATAATCTTCAGATATACATTTGTTGAAGTAACTAGGGCTTTACAATTATGGTGAAACTTGGAGACATTGAGACATTTTTTTGTGGGTTGAAAGCCTCCTAGAATTGACATGGGGTTGGTTGACGGAGGGACATGTCAAGGCAGAGGGCAAAGTATTTGGTAAACATGGACTTTGTTCCTTAAGGTCATTTCTAGTAAAGTTATACCAGTCATAGCAATAAAGTTATTTGGGCTCAAAATAGCCTCATGAAATGCATATTATATAGCTGTGGAAACCTAAGAATCAGTAGGCTTAATTGTTTTATTATAAAAATGTCAGTACAAGCCTCATCGTATTTTCATACATGTAATTAGTCTTAAGAGCTGTAATTTGCCGACACTGAATCTTCGAATGTGTACTCAATCTCTAAGCAACAAGTTACAACCCGTATCAGGATATTTGTACTTTACACCTTTTTCCCAAGATTTGTATTCATACACTTTTTACTAATTTGGAATACAAAGGCGCCGAGGGAGGGACACCATGTTGATTTTGATCCCTGAACGGGAAGGGCTGTCTTTAACAGCATAAGTGTCACTTTGTTGTAGATGAGGGATAATCTACCTCTGCACGGATGTGTGACCTAGCTAGTAAGTACGGTCAAGGTCTTCTGTTTCTCCCCCGTGTTTTGTAAAAAATATTCTCTAGATGTACAAGCACAGAATACTTATTTGTTTTTTTATATATATATATATATATCATTTCACCACCCAAATCCCATACCTTAGTACACTACATTTGCCAAAAGTAACTTTTTCATGTATCGTCCCTTTTCCTTTGTGTTTTGTATTATTAAATGTGGCAGTATTGTCTTTGTGCTTTAAAAAATTTTTTTTTTACAAACATTGAGGTGTCCATTTTTTTTTTTTTTAGGTACGACTCCAAGTTCAGAGTGTGGACAGACCTCTGTACCGCGGCACGTATCACTGCTTCCAGTCTATCGTACGACAAGAGTCTGTGAGTATCGACCACCACCATGACCGACTCAAGTTCCTCACAGTACCAAGTCTGTAGAACTCACCTGATGTGGCCTACGGGCTGGACGTTTGAGACTGCTGTAGTGGGGAAACACTATTTTATTTTTTAAGTGTGTGTGCGTGGGTAGTCACCAGTGGTGAAATCTTTTCATATTCGAATGAATCCGTTTCAAGGTGGTTGGCTCTGCATTGCCATGTGCTCTGTGCAGTGCCAACTACAGTTGTACCATTGGTTAGAACAGGGCTCTACTCAAGTGTCTCTCGTTACAGTCTTGTGCGTCAGCCTAGCAGAGAGCCTATCAGCCAGTCTGGAGGGAGGAGGTTGGGAGAGGTATCAGTAGCCAGGGTTAATCGGAGCGTTGTGCCTGCTGCGCGGCTAAATTAAGAGAACCGCCTTATCACTCACGCAGGTTGGGAGTTGCACCAGGTTTTAATGGGGTAGATTCTGCTGGGCTGCCTCAACCTGTTTTTTTTGTCGTGATTAGGAATTCCCCCAATGGTGGAGTACTAGTGTTAAGCTATATCATCATTAAAGGAGTAGAATAGCGGCATATGCAGCACATTAGAATTATACCATTGCTTTATAAAGAGTCTGGCCTTGAACAGCATTTATTGTAGTGAAAGTGTGATTTGGTTAAATAATAATAAATATGCCATGTAGCAGATACCTTTATCCAAAACTACTGTTTATCCCCAGTTATTCAGCTTCATTACCTTATTACTTCGATCCTTCTTTCTGCTGTGTGTCCACAGATGACAGGGCTTTACAAAGGCATCGGCTCCCCCATGATGGGCCTGACCTTCATCAACGCCATCGTGTTCGGTGTCCAGGGCAACGCCATGCGCAGGCTGGGCCACGACACACCGCTCAACCAGTTCCTGGCTGGGGCATCGGCGGGGGCATTGCAGAGCATCATTTGCTGCCCTATGGAGCTGGCCAAGACACGGATGCAGCTGCAGGGCTTGGGCGAGAGGAAATCCAAGCAGAAGTTGTACAAAAACTCACTGGACTGCCTGGTGCGCATCTACCGGAAGGAGGGCTTCTGCGGAATCAACCGGGGAATGGTGACCACGCTGGTCCGTGAGACGCCGGGCTTTGGGATCTACTTCTTGACCTACGATGTCCTGACGCGCCACTTGGGCTGCGAGCCCGACGACCCCTACATGATCCTCAAGTTGCTGTTTGCCGGCGGCATGTCGGGCATCGCCTCGTGGATCTCCACCTACCCTGTGGATGTCATAAAATCGCGGCTCCAGGCGGACGGCGTGGGTGGCCACAACAAGTACAACGGCATTGCAGACTGCATGCGTCAGAGCATGAAGCGGGAGGGCTGGCGGGTGTTCACGCGTGGCCTCACCTCCACACTGCTTCGGGCATTCCCAGTCAACGCCACAACCTTTGCCACCGTGACTCTGTTCCTCATGTACATGCGGAACGACGAGGGCGGCATCACAGACTGCGAGCCCCTACCTGCCCACTCCTCACTCACTGCGAGCCCACAGCAGGCCCAGCCCTCAAGCCTGTGACCTGGGGAAGATGGTGCTTCTGCTCTGGTGACCCTGACTGGAGTGGAGGTGGTCCCACAGTGCACCAGTTAAGCTGCTGAGACCTGAGTGACTTGACCACTCGACAAAGGATATTTTTATACAATGTATTTTAAGATTGGAAAACTTCGGTTGTAAATATTTACGTGTCCATTTTTGACCCTTGGTTTTCTACAGAGCAGCTTTTTTTTTCTCTCAATAGTTTTATTTTTTTGGTGAATTAATTTGTCACTGGAAGCAATCACACTGAAAAAGTACTCATTACTGAACTGGTCATCCTGGTTACAAACAAAACACCTGTATACATGTATTTATGCACAGCTTAGTATATTTATATTGCAGGGTTGGAGTAACGGATTACATGTAACAAAACAAACTAATCTGTTACCAGCAAAATTATTGTATTCAGATTTGATACTTTTGAATTCAGAAAGGATGTTTGGGGCCGGGGAAATCGGACTCCTTTCCATTTTCTCTTGACATTCAAATCAGCAAGTTTAAAGGGATACTTAAAGATTTGATCTACTTCCCCGGAACTCATGGATACCATTCTTATTTCCGTGTCCAGTATGAAGGAAGTTTGGCTAGCGAAACTACCTCCCATGACTATGGGTATCTGCTAGCAGATGCCTATAGACTTTGTCATTAAAATGCAACATCCATTATGGCCAGCCCTTATCATTGATTTATCCTGCAATAATGTCATTCAATTGGTAATATTAATTTGTCTTCTAATCATCTTAAGGGGAAAGTAACAGAGTAAAGTTTGAGGAATCCAAAAGTTACGTGACTGATTTAGAATTTCACATGTAAACTAGTAATTAACGGATTAACCTACCCAACCCTGCTTATATGTATGTATGTCTGAAAATATGTACATATGCTGTACTGTATACACAAGTAAAGCTTTCCGATGAAAAGACCAACTCTGGAGTCCTATTTTCGAGTACATAGTTTGGAATCCATAAGGGTCTGTTCACATTGCTTGCAGGGAAAAAACTATGCCAGAAAGGAAGCCATTTCATTCGTTCTAATCAATGATTCTGCTGGCTAGGACCAATGAAATGACTTCCTTGCATAGATTTTTACGGCGAGCAGTGTGAACGGAGCCTTAGGCCCACGGGTGAAGAGTATCTTGAGTAACCATTTTGGAAAGCCATTGGACATTAGAGTTGGGTGCGACGTCTGCACAAACTGGTTCCTGATTTACACAACTCTTAGTTCTTTTTGATAATCCTAATTTAAACACTCAGGGGCATCAAGTCAATCATGTCCCAGACCTTGTAAAGGTGGCACCTTATTTTACTGAAACACTCGGCATTAACAAATGTGCTGAAATTATTGCAGTGTTAAGTATGAAATGGCACGACCATATTGCACAGCGAAATAAGTGAATTGTTTTGATTCAGGACAAGTGTTTTTTACAGTAGCATTATATTGTATTTGAGGCAGCACAGTCCCTAGAAAATGTAGCGAATTAAATCAGCCTGATTGTTACATACCAACTTAATATTGAATGATGTACATGTCATGATTTGAGAAATGATCCTACAAGTATGATATGTATGTAAACAAATGTATTAAGGATATTGCATCCTTTCACTGGAGAGGTTAAACTACCAACACTGGATATCAAATTGAATTGCACGTGCATGCGTTTCCCAATAACTCGTTTCTATATGCTGGATGACACTGCTTGTACAAGAGTAACGTACTGGATGATGTATACTATATTGGGGTCAGTGCTTTCTCTCGTCTTATTTATTTTATGGCACAATTTAAGTGTGATCGTAGACACAAGGGCAACTCAACTATATGGAATGCTGCTTCCTATGTTTTACTGTTACAGAAAACCATCAGCATTGGTTGTACTGTACAGGTTGGATGGCATATGTCCAATCAGAGCCAGAGTCCAGAAGGGCTCAGGTGCTTGAAAAGGGCAAGTAACTTTTCTTTTGTACGTGTAATGTTTGTTCTTTTATAGGTCTTAATGTCTTGCAACCAAAGCAATATGTGGAAAAAGAAATGGCTGAATAAAAACCTATCTAATAGGAGTGTCCTTTGTCATGTCTTTTCAAGACAAGAATGTAACAAAGTATGTCTGCCAAAGGTCAGGATGCAATACGATTGTGCTTTGTCGGCTATGCACCATTTCAATTTAATTTCCGACTAAGCCGAGCTTGTGCAGCAACGCGTTTACAGTGAACGTTGGAACATTTGCCTTTTAAAAAAGGTGCATTGCCAACGGCGCCAGATCGGATTAAATCCTGGCCTTAGCACTCACAGTATCTTTTTTAAGGGTTGGATCAGCTTACTATTGCAGAAAGATTGTTGCTTCCATCAATGTAATTGTCTGCATTTCCAATCCCCCATATTTTTGGTAAATATATATACATTTTTAAGAATATACTTTTTCCCCCCGCAAACACCATCAATCCCCCAATTGGAGTAAACTAATAAACCTTCAGTTTATACATCTTATACACGTTTTTCCTCTTTCCGATGTCCATCCAGTTTGATTTTTATTTAACTGTGCTATTTCACAAAATGTCAACCTATATCCATCTAGTATAGGCAACTCAAACCGAAGGGAACAGTCACTGCTCTAGAACAGGCAGACATTGCTTTTGAAGGCAACCTAGGTCAAAGAATGTGTATATTTTATTCTAGGTCGAACCAGCGACCTTTTGGTTACTGACTCAACCGCTAGGCTACCTGCAGCCCTAAGAAATTGACCAAATTTTGATTTGTCACTGGCCTACACACACAATACCCCTTAACGTGAAAGCGGAATTATGTTTTTAGATTTTTTTTCTAATGAATGAAAAACTAATTTATTGAGTCAATTATTCACAACCCCTTTTGTGGCAAGCCTAAATAAGTTAATAAGTAGTAAAAATGTGCTTAGCAAGTCACATAAGTTGGATGGAATCGCTGTGTGCAATAATACATTAACTATTTTTTTTAAATAACTGTACCTCAAGTGTACAATTATCTGTAAGGTCCCTCAGTTGAGCAGTGAATTTCAAACACAGATTCAACCAAAAAGACCAGGGAGGTTTTCCAAAGCCTCAAAAAAAAGGGCACCTATTGGGAAGTTTCCTTCCTCTCCGGCAGCTGAGTTAGGAAGGGTGCCTGTATCTTTGTAGTGACTGGGTGTATTGATACACCATCCAAAGTGTAATTAATAACTTCATGTTCAAAGGGATATTCAATGTCTGCTTTTTTTTGTTGCCATCTACTAATCTGTGCCCTTCTTTGCAAACTATTGGAAAACTTCCTGGTCTTTGTGGTGGAATCTGTGCTTGAAATTCACTGCTCTACTAAGGGAACTTACAGATATTTGTACCCCCAAAGATGGGGTACTCATTTAAAAATCAAGTTAAACACTATTATTGCACACAGAGTGAGTCCATGCAACTTGTTAAGCACATTTTTCATCCTGATCTTATTGAGGCTTCCCATAGCAAAATGGTTGAATACTTATTGACAAGACATTTCAGCTTAAATGTTTTATTAATTTGTAGACATCTCAAAAAATATAATCCCTCTGACATTATGGGGGTATTGTCTGTAGATCAGTGACGCATCTAAATGTAATCCATTTAAATTGCAGGCTGTAACCCCACAAAATGTGGAAAAAGTCCAGGGGTGTGAATACTTTCAGAAGGTACTGTATATGACTCCATAGTGCATGTTCGCCCCAGAGTGTCAAATGTTTTTATGTGGGAAAGACCAATGACGTGTCCTACTCTGTCGTTATGTCTTCTTCATGTAATGAAAGGGTGAACCCTTGTGGTTCAGACAGACTAGTCTTGCCAGACTCAGCAATGCGAAGAGACTAGACAGACATTTTGTATTCTTGGGCGATAATATCTGTCAATGTGTTTTGACCGAATCAAATGACCGTAAACAAATAATAAACAAATACCTCTGATTTCATTGTGAATTTGATTTTGTTACAGAAAAATTGTGAATTTTTATTCCTCCAATCAAAACCTTATATTTGATCTCTTTACAAAATATGAACACAAAGATATTACTCCATTATTTGAACAGAAATTGTAATAACTGAAAATATTTGTTCAACAAAACAGAAATGCACTTATACATTTTACATAGGAGGGAGCGAGTACTTACAACTTGCATTCATCATACCGTACATTCACCTTAGTGTCCGTTGTCAAGTCTTATATCAAATGTGCAAGAAATACTCATTTTGTAATGGGGAACGAAGGTGAAGTCCAGGTAGACCATCCCTTATTCAGTATTCTTTATTCCATTTGGTGACTAATGAACACAATTCAAGGCCATGATGCCATTAGATGTCCTGTTTAAGAGCAAGATTGTAAATTGTCCTTGAGGCACAGATCTAGGATCGGTATACTCTCCCAAAATCCTAACCAGTAACCATTAGGAGGGAAAAGGGCCACCCTGACCTTAGATCAGTGTCAATGGAGATTTAAGCAGTGATGGCTGGTTAAAGGTTGTTCTTCCCGGGTGTGTTTGTAGTCATCAGGGTGGTGTCACAGGAGTAGCGTAGGCAGCGGTAGATCTCCTCGGCTCTGGGGCGGCTCACACACGCCCCCTTCTGTAGAGCCTCGATAGAGCTACAAGTAGAGGAGAGAAAGAGAGTGTTAATGCTACTGTAGCTAATTATTGTATTCTCTACTATATACACTACATGGCCATGAGTATGGTGGAAACCTGCTCGTTGAAAACCTCATTCCAAAATGGGCATAAATATGGAGTTGGTCAGCCCTTTGCTGCTATAACAGCCTCCACTCTCCTGGGAAGGCTTTCCACTAGATGTTTGAACATTGCTGCAGGGACCTGCTTCCATTCAGCCACAAAAGCCTTAGTAAAGTCAGGCACTGATGTTGGGTGATTTGGCCTGGCTCGCAGTTGGTGTTCCAATTCATCCAAAAGACAGTTGATGGGGTTAAGGTCAGAGCTCAGTGTAGGCCAGTCAAGTTCTTCCACACCGATCTCAACAAACCATTTCTGTACGGCCTTCGCTTTGTGCATTTTCATGCTGAAACAGATGGTTGGAAGCACAGAATTGTGTAGAATGTCATTGCATGCTCTAGCATTAAGATTTCCCTTCACTGGAACTAAGGGGTCTAGTCCGAAACATGAAAAACAGCCTCAGACCATTATATATCCACCAAACTTCTCACTATGCATTCGGCAAGTAGTGTTGTCCTGGCATCCGCCAAACCCAGATTCGACCGTCGGACGGCCAATTAGTGAAGCGTGATGAATCACTCCAGAGAACGCGTTTCAACTGCTCCAGAGTCTATTGGCGGAGAGCTTTACACCACTTCAGCCGATGCCTGGCATTGCACATGGTGATCTTAGGCTTGTGTGCGGCAGCTCGGCCATGGAAACCTACTTCATGAAGCTCCCAACAAACAGTTCTTGTGTGGACGTTGATTCCAGAGGCAGTTTAAACCATAGTGAGTGTTGCAACCAACAGACAAATTTTACGCACTACGTGCTTCAGCACTCTGTGGTCCCGTTCTGTGAGCTTGTGTGGCCTATCTTTTCGCGGCTGAGTCGTTGCTGCTCTTAGATGTTTCCACATCACAATGACAGAACTTTCAGTTGACCGGGGAATCTCTAGCAGGGCAGAAATTTGATGCACTGACTTGTTGGAAAGGGGGCATCTTATGACGGTGCCATGTTGAATGTCACTGAGCTCTTCAGTATGGGCCATTCTACTGCCAATGTTTCTCTATTGAGATTGCTTGGCTGTGTGCTCAATTTTATACACCTGTCAGCAACAGGTGTGGCTGAATCCACTCATTTGAAGGGGTGTCCACATACTTTTGGCCATGTAGTGTATCTGATGGTATCAAATATTGCTCATATATTGTTATTAAAGATTCTGCAGCACATTAAAGAGAAATTTCACAATTATTCAACTTCATCTCCAGCACCACCCCAACATACTGTATGTGAAAATGGCACATTTCTATGTTTTGTGGGGATAAAAACATTGAGAAAGATAATTGTTTCCAATGACATCGACCAATTAGTAGGCAATGCCCACTTACAATTGGTCAAAATCAGACGATGCACACCAATGATCTATCTTTTTTACGACAAAACATAGAAACGCACCATTTTCACATAAGTTGATGTTGGGGTGGTGCTGGAGATGATGAATATGAAGTTTCCCTTCTGAATGTTTATCATGTTGTAGGGGTTTTTCTACACCAGACTGAAGAAGACATTTCATTATCCACATATGCAACTGGTTGTATTTCTATAAATAAATGGGGCCAATGTGTGACATTGGGATGAACCAAAAAATTGTTTAAAACCAAAAATGATTTTTATGCAGTTCCACATGTGTACTTAGAGGAATATATGCAAATTGCCCATAACTACACCTATACAACATTGGCCTAGGACTATACTTCCTTTAAGTAGGTTTCATGCATACATTGACAAGTCAAATTCAAGGACTTTCAGGGACTTTTTCAAGCACATAATTGTAATTTTCAAGGACCTCAATGTTAAAAAAATTGTAGAACACCCCCAATATAGAACCACCCCCCCCCAAAAAATGGAACCAAAAGAAGTTGGAAATTACCACTAATAATAATGCATTTTTTGGGGCCTTGTCAATGCATTGACATTCCAATTATTAGTACATTCTAAAATATATGAGAATAATGAGGACTTGCCTGGATGCAAGCATGGTGATTTTTCTGTAGCCTTTGTGACCAACGCAGGCACACATTATAAAGACATGAATAGTGGTAACAATCTCACCATCCCAGTTTTTATAAATGAGAAAGCCCCCGCCAAAACAGGTCCCTTTTGTAATGGAAGGATTTGTATGTAAAGCCAAGTTGAAGCCATCATTAGATGTTAGTGCCCGCATTAGTGACAATGCCTGAGAAGCCAGTGTTTAGAGGATATATTGGCACCGATGTCGTTAGGCCCGAGACGAAGTCGAGGCTTCGAGGGCATTATCACTTTTAAAAAATGGGTTACCAACATATTCAAACAATGATTGACATATTTTCATTAAAAACATTATTTTGATGAATGTATTCATACTATTTCATATAGTCCCGACACAAATCTAGAGTTGCAACCCAAGCCGGCTGGTCATTCGTTTCAGTTCGGTTGCCAATGACGCGACCCAGTTGTTCAGTCTTTTTGTTCTGTATCTATGCTGGCAACGTTATCCATTGCTTGTTAGCTACTCAACTACGGCTAACTTACAACCAGAATAACAGCAAAGTAGCTGCATATATTTAAGCTTTTTTCTAGTGACATTTATTTGGATACATCCATAACAATGAGCTAATGAGGCGCAATTTCGCCCGTCATAGAAAATGTGCTCACTCGTCAGGACACTGTCGTTCAGAGGAGCTAGCCAACAACACAATCACTTCAAACCGGAGCTAGAAAGAATGCAAACTAGCTGCATTTAGTTTTGTTTGACATTTCTTTGTGTATACACAGTATATCCATAAAAATGATGCCAGCTGATTCATGACTTCGACTGGCTGAGAAAATCTCCCTGCCTTTCTGACACGTTCATTATCGAATTTGAATATTGAAACTATGCTGCAAATGTCAGAGAAACAGACAGACAGCAAGTTTTATACAAATCTCAGCTTTTGAAAACTAAATGTTAGTCTAAAAGAAATGTGACAATGTCTAGATGATTTTTATACTGGAGATCAAGTTTAGAAATTGCCTGGAGTGGATTGCGCAGTCAGATGGAAGAGTAAATAGGCATTTTAATATCAGAGAATTAGCGGTGGAAACCTGTGGAATAGACACCGGCTGCAATGCGGTTTTAACCAATCAGCATTCAGGATTAGACCCACTCGTTGTATAATTAAGCAATAACGCCCGAGGGGTTTGGCATATATGGCAAATATACAGTGCATTCCCCTTTTCCACATTGTTACATTACAGCCTTATTCTTAAATAGATTAAATTATGTATTTTCCTCATCAATCTACAAACAATACCCCATAATGACAAAGTGAAAAATGTATTTAAAATAAAAAACGTATTCACTTAAGTATTCAGACCCTTTGCTAGGAGATTATAAATTGAGCTCAGGTGCATCCTGTTTCCATTGTCATCCTTGAGATGTTTCTACAATTTGATTGGAGTCCACCTGTGGTATATTGAATTGATTGGACATGATTTGGAAAGGTGCACACCTGCCTATATAAAAGGTCCAACAGTTGACAATGCATGTCAGAGCAAAAACCAAGCCACGAGGTCGAAGGAATTGTCCGTAGAGCTCCCAGACAGGATTGTGTCGTGGCACAGATCTGGGGAAGGGTACCAAAAAAATGTATGCAGCATTGAAGGTCCCCAAGAACACAATGGCCTCCATCATTCTTAAATGGAAGAAGTTTGGAACCACCAAGACTCTTCCTAGAGCTGGCCGCCCGGCCAAACTGAGCAATCGGGGGAGAAGGGCCTTGGTCAGGAAGGTGACCTAGAACCCAATGGTCACTGACAGAGCTCTAGAGTTCCTCTGTGGAGATGAGAGAACCTTCCAGAAGGACAACCATCTCTGCAGCACTCCTCCAATCAGGCCTTTATGGTAGAGTGGCCAGACGGAAGCCACTCCTCAGTAAAAGGCACATGACAGCCCACTTGGAGTTTGCCAAAAGGCACCTTTTAATTTTATTTAAAAAAAAAAAAAATATATATATATATATATATCACATTTATTTAACCAGATAGGCCAGTTAAGAACAAGTTCTCATTTACAACTGTGACCTGGCCAAGATAAAGCAAAGCAGTGCGACAAAAACAACAGAGTTACACACAGAATAAACAAACGTACAGTCAATAACACAATAGAAAAATCTATATACAGTGTGTTCAAATGTAGAAGAGCAGCGAGGTAGGCAATAAATAGGCCATAGAGGCAAAATAATTACAATTTAGCATTAACACTGGAGTGATAGATGTGCAGATGATGATGTGCAAGTAGAGATCCTGGGGTGCAAAAGAGCAAGAGGGTAAGTAATAATATGGGGATGAGGTTGTTGGGTGTGCTATTTACAGATTGGCTGTGTACAGGTACAGCGTTCGGTAAGCTGCTCTGACAACTGATGCTTAAAGTTAGAGGGAGATAAAAGACTCCAGCTTCAGTGATTTTTGCAGTTTGTTCCAGTCATTGGCAGCAGAGAACTGGAAGGAAAGGCGGCCAAAGGGAGTGTTGGCTTTGGGGATGACCAGTGAAATATACCTCTACTTTGTGCATGACAAGTAATTTTTCCAACAATTGTTTACAGATTATTTCACTTAATCTCAATTCCAGTCAGTCAGAAGTTTACATACACTAAATTGACTGTGCCTTTAAACAGCGTGGGAAATTCCCGAAAATGATGTCACGGCTTTAGAAGCTGCTGATAGGCTAATTGACATCATTTGAGTCAATTGGAGGTGTGGATGTATTTCAAGGCCTACCTTCAAACCCAGTGCCTCTTGCTTGACATCATGGGAAAAATCAAAAGAAATCAGACAAAACCTCAGACAAAACAATTGTAGACCTCCACAAGTCTGGTTCATCCTTGGGAGCAATTTCCAAACGCCTGAAGGTACCAAGTTCAGCTGTACAAACAATAGTACGCAAGTATAGACACCATGGGACCACGCAGCCATCATACCGCTCAGGAAGGAGATGCGGTCTGTCTCCTAGAGATGAACGTACTTTGGTGCGAAAAGTGCAAATCAATCAGACAGCAAAGGACCTTGTGAAGATGCTGGAGGAAACAGGTACAAAAGTATCTATATCCACAGTAAAACGAGTCCGATATCGACACAACTTGAAAGGCCTCTCAGTAAGGAAGAAGCCACTGCTCCAAAATCCCCATAAAAAAGAGAGACTATGGTTTGCAACTGCACATGGGGACAAAGATCGTGCTTTTTTGGAGAAATGTCCTCTGGTCTGATGAAACAAAAATAGAGCTGTTTGGCCATAATTACCATCGTTACGTTTGGAGGAAAAAGGGGGAGGCTTGCAAGCCGAAGAACACCATCCCAACCGTGAAGCACAGGGGGTGGCGGCATCATGTTGTGGGGGTGCTTTGCTGCACTTCACAAAATAGATGGCCTCATGAGGAAGGAAATTTGAGGATATATTGAAGCAATCTCAAGACATCAGTCAGGAAGTTAAAGCTTGTTCACAAATGGGTCTGCCAAATGGACAATGACACCAAGAAAACTTCCAAAGTTATGTCAAAATGGCCAAAGGACAACAATGTCAAGGTATTGGAGGGGCCATCACAAAGCCCTGTCCTCAATCCTCAGATCTCAATCCTACAGAAAATTTGTGGGCAGAACTGAAAAAGCGTGTGCGAGCAAGGAGGCCTACAAACCTGGCTCAGTTACACCAGCTCTGTCAGGAGGAATGGGCCCATATTCACCCAACTTATTGTGGGAAGCTTGTGGAAGGCTACCCGAAACTATGACCTAAGTTAAACAATTTAAAGGCAATGCAACCAAATACTAATTGAGTGTATGTAAACTTCTGACCCACAGAAATAAATCACTCTACTATTATTCTGACATTTCACATTCTTAAAATGAAGTGGTGATCCTAACTGACCTAAGAAAGATCATTTTTACTAGGATTAAATGTCAGGAATTGTGAAAATCTGGAGTTCAAATGTATTTGGCTAAGGTGTATGTAAACTTCCGACTTCAACTGCATTTTCCAGCACTTGCGCTGTTGTTGCATCGCATGTGCTATCACAACAGCTGTTCCTCACTTGACTGTCATTCAGAAAATTCCTTCATGGATCAGATGATGTGTAATAATATCACAACATAATTAAACAGCTCCACACCAAATGCGCATCCAACGAGTATTATGCATAATTATTGAAGAGTCATGTTATTGACAGTATCAATTTAGGTTTTAAGTATCATAGTAAGGTGACTCTTTCGGGTTAGAAGCATTCGATTTTGCAATGGCATGCATTTATGTGCCCATAAAAACTGTTTTCATCCCGTAACATAAGGAGACACAAAATGTTACGTAGTTACACTGCATTTCCGAGATCTCTTTACAAAAAGCTGTCTGACAGCTAGAGCCAGGATTCAAGTTTTATTTAACTAGGCAAGTCAGTTAAGAACAAATTATTATTTACAATGACTGCCTACCCCTACCCCAAACTGCCTCTGGAAGCAATGTCAGCACAAAAACTGTTTGTCGGGAGCTTCATGAAATGGTTTTCTAAGATCACCATGAGCAATTTCAAACGTCGGCTAGAGTGGTGTAAAGCCCGCCGCCATTGGACTCTGGAGCAGTGGAAACGTGTTCTGGAGCAGTGGAAACGTGTTCTCTGGAGTGATGACTCACGCTTCACTATTTGGCAGTCTGACGGATGAATCTGGGTTTGGCGGATGCCAGGAGAACGCTACCTGCCCGAATGCATAGTGCCCACTGTAAAGTTTGGTGGAGGAGGAATAATGGTCCTTTCCTGTTTCAGCATGACAATGCCCCCATGCACAAAGGGAGGTCCATACAGAAATGGTGTCGAGATTGGTGTGGAAGAACTTGACTGGCCTGCGCAGACCCCTGACTTCAACCCCACTGAACACCTTTGGGATGAATTGGAACACCGACTGTGAGCTAGGCCTAATTGCCCAACATCAGTGGCCAACCTTACTAACACTCGTGTCTGAATGGAGGCAAGTCCCGGCAGCAATGTTCCATAATCTAGAGGAAAGCCTTCGCCGAAGAGTGGTAGCAGCAAAGGGGGACCAACTCCATATTAATGCCGAAGATTTTGGAATTAAATGTTCGACGAGTGTCCTCATACTTACAACAGAAAACCGAGGTAACAATGCTTAGAGAGATGACTAAGCTAAGGACCCTGGGACTAAACACCTCCCTCTGCAACTGGATCCTGGACTTCCTGACAGGCCACTCCCAGGTGGTAAGGGTAGGCAACAACACGTCTGCCACGCTGATTCTCAACACTGGGGCCCCTCAGGGGTGTGTACTCAGTCCCCTCCTGTACTCCCTGTTCACCCAGAACTGCGTGGCCAAACATGATTCCAACACCATCATTAAGTTTGCTGACGACACAACAGTGGTAGGCCCAATCCCCGACAATGATGAGACAGCCTATAGGGAGGTGGTCAGAGAACTGGCAGTGTTGTCCTGGCACCACAACCTCTCCCTCAACATGAGCAGGATAAAGGAGCTGATTGTGGACTACAGGAAAAGGCGAGCCGAACAGGCCCCCATTAACACCTGCAGTACTTGCTGTTTGGGGGTTTAGGCTGGGTTTCTGTACAGCACTTTGAGATATCAGCTGATGTACGAAGGGCTATATAAATAAATTTGATTTGAACATCGACAGGGCTGAAGTGGAGCGGGTCGAGAGTTTCAAGTTCCTTGGTGTCCACATCACTAACTAACTATCATGGTCCAAACACACCAAGACAGTCGTGAGGAGGGCATGACAAAACCTTTTCCCCTTAAGGAGACTGAAAAGACTTGGCATGGGTCCCCACATCCTCAAGAAGTTCTTCCTGCCATCCAGGACCTATATACTAGGCGGTGTCAGAGGAAAGCCCATAAAATTGTCAGAGGCTCCATTCACCCAAGTCATAGACTGTTTTCTCTGCTACCACACGGCAAGCAGTACCGGAGCGCCAAGTTTAGGCCCAAAAGGCTCCTTAACAGCTTCTACCCCCAAGCCATAAGACTGCTGAACAATTAATTAAATGGCCACCACTATTTACATTGACCCCCCCCATTTGTTTTGTACACTGCTGTTACTCACTGTTTATTATCTATGCATAGTCACACCACCCCTACCTACATGTACAAATTACCTCAACTAACTTGCACTGACTCTGTACCGGTACCCCCTGTATATAGCCTTGTTATTGTTATGTTACTTTAGTTTATTTGGTAAATATTTTCTTAACTCTTCTTGAACGGCACTATTGGTTAAGGGCTTGTAAGTAAGCATTTCACCGTAAGATCTACCTACACTTGTTGTATTCGGCGCATGACAAATAAAGTTTGATTTGATAACAGAGGTAATGCTGACACAATAACAGAGATGCTAACAGAGCTAATAATGCTAACAGTGATGCTAACAATAGCAGTTTATTTCCCCTACCTGTTGACCAGTTGGCCCACCGATCTGAAGCTGTGGCTCATGTTGAGGGCGTTGACATAGCTGACACAGGGCAGCGTTCGGTAGAAGAGTAGCGCCTGCTGCCGGTGACCTTTGACCTCTAAGGGCACGCTAATAGCCTGGCCCTTCCTCTGCTCCACTCGGGCCAGTTCAGCCAGTAGGGTGGCGCTCTCCTCAGGCCCCCTACTCACCAGGAGTCGGACGCCTGCCCTCACCAAGCTGGCCAGTGTGCTGTCATAGTAGCGTGTAGGTTGGAAAGGACGGGAAGCTTCACCTATGGGAAGAAGGCAAGGAAAATGTACAAAATATGAAGAATAACGAACGGTAGAGCAACTTTCCAAAAATGTTTGTCTGATGATAGAAAGGCAATGCTGAACCCTTTAAATACTGTCATGTGGGATCTTTCTGGTTATTGTGTTACAATCAATATTTTATCAAACTTCCATATACATTCTGTCATCGCTAGACACACTTGATATATCTTGCCCTCCTGTCCGCGTCATTAAAAGTTGGGCACGCAGTTCGGAATCAGAAAGCTCTTTGTTTACCTAGCAGTGAGTGGATATGTTTACATGTAACTTCAAACGCAGCTCATGCAAGTTAACAAACATTGCAGATGTCATCAGAGGATTGATTACCTAGCAAGCTAACGAGGCAAGGTAAAATATCACAAATAGAGCTAGATCAAGCCAGAAGAATAATATACTTGTTGAACATACTGTAGCTATAGCCATCAGTCCTGCATGTTTTCATGGTCATCACTCATTGTTAAAGAGTGACTGCCCTTAAAAAACATATTCTTGTTTTGAAAATGGCCTGCGTGGCATTGATAAGACTTAGAAACATATATTCTAGTGTCAAAATTTACTACAAAGTGTAAATAGGTTAATTTTGGTCATAAAGTCTGTCTCGTCCAAAACTGAGGTTTGCGAGATGATGAAACAAATGGTATGTCATGGAATGAAGGATACCGTAACAGTTTTCCATGGGTTGGCAGTACCCACGTAATCATAAATTCAGAGTGCAGGTACACGCGACCCAATCATTAACGCCCATGATCAATTAGCTTTGACATTCAATATCCAAATGGGTCTAGTTAGGGACCATCAGTAAATTCAACAATATTTTAAATGGTCAATTGCTCCAAACCTCAAACCAACTATAAATTGTAGAAATTCATATACAAATATTGAAAGCATTTAATGAGACAACTAAAAGATGTGCAAGATGGAAATATTGTCCCATTTACATTGTGTAATTTATTGACAGTCCCCAAGTATTCCCAGAGATGGGCTATCCAAAGTCAAACCAGCTTTGTCATGGTCGCACACCAGCCGGCTGAAGCTAATTGGCGAAATAATTTGTCTAACTCTTCCTACCTGCGAACACACACAAGAGACACCCACATCAAACCAACTCACTTTTGAATTAGGCCGCTAACATTTCTTAATGAACCGAATCTAAAACGAGGCCAAATAAGGAAGTGCAGTTGCCCTTTAAGTTTGTCAAGGTCCCGACTTTAGCGTTAGCTATCCCACTTCAAGAGCTTTTTGGTGCTGGTGCATCATTTCGAATGTGACATTTGCTTGTGGAATGGATCCAAATGAAAACACAGCAAGCTGGGCGAGCCAAATCAAGTGGCTTCTGTCACAATCAAACAAAAGTGACGTGACAAGCATAATGTAGAAAATCAGGAAGTGACCCCACAGGAAGTATCCCAGTCAACAGGTCTGTCAAAAAGTGAGTGCGTGCCCTCCCTCACTTGGTTTGGTGCGGTCCTTCTCTACGATGAGACAGACCCGCTCAAATAGGCTCTGCAAACTGGTCACCCTCTCCACAAGCCGTTTGCGGTTCGGCATCCCGGCCAACTCCGACTGGCACTGCCTCTCGACCGCCATGCGGTTACTGACCACGAAGTCGCAGCCGTCCAGCGAGCACACGTGGGCCGCGACAGCGCAACGCTGGCGCAGGCTGGAGACCACATCCACGCAGGCTGTGATACAGCGGCTGTCCACCAGTACAGCGACAAGGCCCGATGGGTTCGATGACGAGGCAGGGGGCTTGCTTAGAGTGGCGGCCTGACCGAAGGAGCTCTGGACGTGGGGTGCTGAGGACGTGGAGGAGGTAGCCTGGGGAAAGACACAACATAGACATTTAGGTAGAATCCAGATTCCCGGAAGATTCTATTTCATTCTTTTATTGTAGGAAAAGTTTGGCCTAGAAGGATGAAAATAGGTAGAACAGTTGTTGTTTGTGCTCTGTACGGATTCAAACATCTGTTATTTACAGTAACTAAATATCCATTGGTACATGACGCTAGGTGAATCTATTACAGTTTACTAACATAGTACATAGATTAGCATCTAACATATCTGTGTGACCTATATGGCTGTGTATACACGGGCAGCCCAATCAGATTTTCTCACTAATTGGTCTTTCGACCAATCAGGACAGCGCTGTAAAAGAGTGGATGTGATTGGTCAAAAGACAAATTAGTGGGAAAAAAATAGCAGAATTGAGCTGCCTGTGTAAACACAACCTATTTGGCCTATATCATGTGGCCCATATCAGTACATTACCACATTACCTGTGGCTGTTTACTTGAGAGCAACAGAGACTCCGAATGCTCAAAGTCCAGCTCCTCAGACAGGAGGGCCTGCTGATGGAGCCTCTGGCGACACCTCTCTTCTTGCTGCTCCTCTCTAGGTCCCCTCACGGAGCTCACTGAGGAGGTCCTGCTGGTTCCACTTGGGGCGCTAGGCTCCATCACAGAGTTCATAGAGGAGGACCTGGCTCCACTGAGGACTCTAGGCCCCACCACACAGCTCGCTGTGGAGGCTCTGGTGGATCCACCAGGGGGCACCTGCTGCCGTGGAGCTTTAAACACCCAGTCATTCTGTTGCTGTAACTCAGTTAGCCTGCAGATGGCAGCAACACCTTCAGCTTTCACACTATTTCTACTTTTCTCCACTTCTTCTTCCGAGCTGGAGTCCACCAAATGCACTATGCGGGAGCGCTTGTTTTTCCCAGCAGGATTAGGTTGAGGGTCAGCAGCCCTCTTGTCCAGAGTGGCAGGCCCGCTCCCAGCCTGAGCCCTGATGTTTCGGATCAGCGCCTTGCGTCTGGTGGGGTACTGCCTCCTCCCCTCCACGAAGGAGTCCTCGTAGATAAGTTCCAATGGGACCTCCTCATCCTCCTCGCCGAGCTCTTCCTCATCACTGCCCCTCACCACAAAGCTGTCCTCCGCATATGTCTCGTCCAGCTCAGGCACCTATGGACAGTTTGGAGAGAAGCTTAAGCAAAACATTATAAAGTGATTGAATCGGCTAAATCAAATTCTACTGCTTGCTGTGGAAAATACTTCCATGTAGTCATGGCTCTATGTAGTACTGTGTGCCTCCCCATAGTCTGTTCTGGACTTGGGGACTGTGAAGAGACCTCTTGTGGCATGTCTTGTGGGGTATGCATGGGTGTCTGATCTGTGTGCCAGTAGTTTAGACAGACAGCTCGGTGCATTCAACATGTCAATACCTCTCATAAATAAAAGTAGTGATGAAGTCAATCTCTCCTCCACTTTCAGCCAGGAGAGATTGCCATGCATATTATTAATATTAGCTCACTGTGTACATCCAAGGGCCAGCTGTCCTGCCCTGTTCTGAGCCAATTGCATTTTTTTTTTTACTCCAAGCAGTTTAGTCATCTCAACTTGCTCAATTTCCACATCATTTATTACAAGGTTTAGTAGAGGTTTAGTTAGTTTTGTTTAGTGAGTGAAAAAGGTACAGTTGATTAAAAATCATAGAATAAAACTCTAAGGGACAGTTTCCCAAACACAGCCAAGTCCTAGACTAAAAATCATGTTCAATGGACTAACCTCTGTCTGGGAAACCAGCCCTAAGATTAATAGACACCAAAGAAATCCTGATAATCCTACCTGAGAGAAGATGTCCATGTTGTGGTTTAGCTTGTAGATCATTTTGAACTTGCCAGCCACAGCAGGGCTTCTCACTGACTTTAGGTAAACCCCCTGCATCTCAGAATCTGTCCCACAGGGAGATACAATGAGAGAGAGAGAGATGTACAGAGAGAGAGAGAGAGAGAGAGAGATGTACAGAGAGAGAGATGTACAGAGAGAGAGAGAGAGAGAGAGAGAGATGTACAGAGAGAGATGTACAGAGAGAGAGAGATGTACAGAGAGAGAGAGAGAGAGATGTACAGAGAGATGTACAGAGAGATGTACAGAGAGAGAGAGAGAGAGAGAGAGATGTACAGAGAGAGAGAGAGAGATGTACAGAGAGAGAGAGAGAGATGTACAGAGAGAGAGAGAGAGAGATGTACAGAGAGAGAGAGAGAGAGATGTACAGAGAGAGAGAGAGAGAGAGAGAGAGATGTACAGAGAGAGAGAGATATACAGAGAGAGAGAGAGAGAGCGAGAGAGAGAGATGTACAGAGAGAGAGAGAG
The DNA here is from genome assembly GCF_018296145.1 of Oncorhynchus tshawytscha. NCBI lineage: Eukaryota > Metazoa > Chordata > Actinopteri > Salmoniformes > Salmonidae > Oncorhynchus > Oncorhynchus tshawytscha. Next base: position 43,232,116 of record NC_056436.1, on the reverse strand, counting down.
AGAGAGAGAGAGAGATGTACAGAGAGAGAGAGAGAGAGAGAGAGAGAGATGTACAGAGAGAGAGAGAGAGAGAGAGAGAGAGATGTACAGAGAGAGAGAGAGAGAGATGTACAGAGAGAGAGAGAGAGAGAGAGAGAGAGATGTACAGAGAGAGAGAGAGAGAGAGAGAGAGAGATGTACAGAGAGAGAGAGAGATGAGAGAGAGAGAGAGAGAGAGATATACAGAGAGAGAGCAAGAGAGAGAGAGAGAGCGAGAGAGAGCGAGAGAGGGAGAGCGAGAGAGAGAGAGAGCGAGAGAGTGTGTGTGTTGGGTCATGTTAGGGCACTCCGAAACAAAACAATACATAGTGCAACAGAAAATGAAAGTGAGCGATTCTTAGTTATCTCCCCATTTTAGAAACGCTTTATTCTATTTCATGCCCAGTGAGTGAACTGTATAATAGGTGACTACCCGTATAACAACTGTATAACATAACAAGAGACTTTGGGTCCATGAAAAGCGCTGTATAAAACCCATGTTGTTGTTGTTGTTATTATTCTTCTTATTATATTTGACCCCTCACCGTTGATTCCCTGGGAGCACTGGGTGTTGCTCACAACGAAGCCCTCCAGTGAGCGGTTCTGCTCTTCACCATCCTCTTCGTCAGATGACACCTCCCCCCCCTCGGACAGCGCCGCCTCCTCGTCCAGAAAGTGACGGGCTCCTCGGTGGTGGTGCTGCACGGCCTGCTGGGAAGGAAATGTTGATTCGAAGGAGTAGATTACTGTATTGTCCAACGTACATATGATCAACAAAAATGTCTTCTGCTTTATACCAAACCCTCCAAAAGACACAGAGGTTGGAGCAATTCGTCAACAAACAGAGAAGGTAGCTGAACAACAACACACTTAAAATGACCCTGGGCTACTGACCAGCACGTCTCATGTGAGATGTATTTGACACCTGACTGACCTTAGCTTTCCCATGCGACGCGGATGGTTTCACAGCCACACGGGGGGGCGCTCTTGGCTGTCGAACAGAGGTATTCTGGAAGTCATCGTCAGACATCGCCTCCCCCTCCCCCTCGCTCTCATCTGACTGGAAAAGAGGTTTTAAAGGACATGGTCAAAGCCATATTAACTTTATTATGACGGTCAGAAAAAATAAAAAGTGTTCAACATTCATTGTAATCCACAAGTATTTACTTGATGCTAGCTTGTACTGAAATAAGTAAAAGATAATTGAGAGGAAGAGAACCAGACACACAAGCGGCTAGAAGCGACGAGTTTGATAACGATACTTTAGTGATAGTGGTTGTAGTAATTATCTTACAATGCGTGCCACCGCATGCTTTGCCTTCCTGGTCACTTGTAAAGGAGAATCCACATCACTGAGAAGCATTGACTGAGAGAGGAAATATAACAAACAATGGATAAACAGAATCATCAATCATCAGAATCATTTGAATATATATATTTTTTCATCTCTCAAACAAATAACTTTTTTTCCCCAGACACTTCTGCATTTGTATCATTGATATTCTACATAAGACGCAAAGTGTAAATCTTTAGTTTAGAAGCCCACGTGACTATTCTGACCCACTTATGCTTTCTGCGGGCTTTCTTTATCTCTGGAAAGGCCATGTATGCAACTCTGTGGTGAATAGTCTTGTATTGTCAAAACCAGAGTTGTCTCAGAGAAAACAGATGCTTTCCTAAAAGAGGCCAGTCTGAATGGAGAAATTGAAACAAAATAGATCTTGCAAAAGCAGTCTGCGAGCCTGTTGCCATGCCGACAACAGACAGACTATGCTTAAAGGCTTATATAGAGAAGTGAGATACATCAGACCTCTCAATATTCCGACGAAGTATGGTATCATTACTATTATATTGAGCACTTCTTAAAATTGGGCACATATGCTCTACAGCCATGGCAAACAAAGTGTGGAAAAGATAAGAGGACGGAAATTTGACATGGCAGATAATAGATAATAGAAATGGATGATTGTACAGTTTTGATGGTAGTGCACTACTACTGAACAAAAATATAAACGCAACATGCAACCATTTCAATGATTTTTACTGAGTTACAGTTCCATATAAGGAAATCAGTCAATTGAAATAAATTCATTAGGCCCTAATCTATGAATTTCACATGAATGGAAATATCGATATGCATCTGTTGGTCAGATACCTTAGGTAAAAAAGGTAGGGGTGTGAATCAGAAAACCAGTCAGTATCTGGTGTGACCATTTGCTTCATGCAGCGTGACACATTTCCTTTGCATAGAGTTGATCAGGCTGTTGATTGTGGCCTGTGGAATGTTGTCCCACTCTTCAATGGCTGTGCAAAGTTGCTGGATATTGGCGGGAACTGGAACACACCGTTGTACACGTCGATCCAGAGCATCCCAAACATGCTCAATGGGTGACGTGTTTGGTGAGTATGCAGGCCATGGAAGAACTGGGATATTTTCAACTTCCAGGAATTGTGTACAGATCCTTGTGATATGGGGCCGTGCAATATCATGCTGAAACGTGGTGATGGCAGTGGATGACTGGCACAACAATGGGCCTAAGGATCTCCTCACAGTATCACTGTGCATTCTAATTACCATCAATAAAATGCATTTGTGTTCGTTGTCAGTTACTTATGCCTGCCCATACCATAACCCCACCACCACCATGGGGCACTCTATTCACAACATTGACTACAGCCCACTGAAGTCGTTTACGACGCTGAACTGCAATCAGGTCAATACCTTGGTGAGGATGACGAGCGCGCAGATGAGCTTCCCTGGGAGCGGTCCGGGTGGCTGGTCTCAGGCAATCCCGCATGTAAAGAAGCCGGATGAGGGGGTCCTGGGCTGGTGTGGTTACACGTGGTCTACGTTTGGTGAGGCCGGTTGAACGTTTTGCCAAATTCTCTAAAACAGTAAGCATGCCAATTGCACGCTCCCTCAAAACTTGAGACATCTGTGGCATTGTGTTGTGTGACAAAACTGCACGTTTTAGAGTGGCCTTTTATTGTCCCCAGCACAAGGTGCACCTGTGTACTGGTCATGCTGTTTAACCCGCTTCTTAATATGCCACACCTGTCAGGTGTATTAATTATCTTGGCACAGGAGAAATGCTCACCAACAGAGATGTAAACACATTTGGGAACAACATTTGAGATAAATAAGCTCTTTGTGGATATTGGAAACTTCTGAGACCAACACTTTACATGTTACGTTTATATTGTTGTTCAGTATACGTAAGTTAGAAAAATAAACATTAACACCACGACATGACTAGAATTAGAGTCCTAGTGCAAGTGTTCACCAGACCTACATTTGGTGGTTGTGTTTAACAGAATGAAGATGCATTACTGAAGGCTTACTATATAGTCCTTGACACACAGGGGGGAAAGTAGCTAATTGGGACTTACCACGGGAGAAGACAAGGGGTTCGCCTTGACATGATGATGAACCCGCTTACGGGTGATAACCTCCTCCTCACTGTCACTGGTGCACAGGCCTGCGGCGGGGGACAACAAATCATAATGCACATGCCCGAAGAGCTTACCCACTCACAGGCACAAACAGTCAATGCAAAGGAGTACCAATCTGACCTATAGGTCATGATGCGCTACCTTGATGAGATGTGTTGATCAGATTGTAAGAACACCTGCTAAATTCTCAACCAGGTATACATATTAACAAGGTGGCTTAGTTGTTTGTGAATGGGAAACTAGGGGACACAATGAAATTAAGCACCTGCAATAGTTGGGAGTGAACTAACCTGGATGAGGGGGGTCCAAGATGGATTTGTGAGACAAACTGTGTCCCATCTCTATTGAACCATTTCCTGGGTCCCCCGCCTGAGCTTTGAGAGTCTGGGCATTCTGTAAGGTCCCCTGGCATTTCCTCTTTAAGAATGAGAACGAAGTGGATGGGGTGGTGGAAGGACCAGGCAGGAGAACTCGCCTCGGTCCTAATGTGGGGATTGGTGAGAACAGAGCTCCGCTCTTGGAGGTCAGAGGAGAGGTCTGAGGCGAAGCCAGAGCAGAGGTGTCTGCCCTCTTCCTTCCCAGACAGGCTGCCAGGGGTGTGGACACGCTCTTCCTATGGAAACTAAAGGGGGGAGTGGATGAGCCAGAGATTTTTGGCTCATTCACTGTGGAGGAAAGGGGTGCTTCCTGTTTTTTGGACCCAGGGGGTGAAGGTTTTGAGGGGAACGGACTAGGAGCAGCCTCTGTGTCCCCTTCATCCTCCTCCCAGTCCAAGTCAAAGTTGACAGAGAACAAATCCTGAGAACAGACAAAGTTCTCAAAGTCCTGAGCAGGTTCCTGCTGCGCTACAGGAGAAGCATGGCTACGACTAGGTTTGACCTGATACACCATCTTTGTTTCTGTCACACTTTTACTTGACCCTATTAACCATTCCCTCTCCGGAGCCTTCAGGGGGCTAGGTATTCGGATACTGACGTTCTCTGGCGTAGGGATGTCCGGAATGGTCATCTGGAGGAAGGTGCCGTCATCTCCAAACAGGTCCATGCTCTCATCCAGGTTGGTTTTAGAGTGCTGGGCTTTAGGCTGAGTGGGATGACATGGTGGCTTGAAGTCCGCTTTATCATCCATATCATCCTCCTTTATGTCATTGCTGTCATCCTCGAAGACCTCATCCCAGCTAGGGCTGCCAAGGGCACTTTCCCTACCCATGCTTTCTGCTGGCACAGTAATGGGTGATGAAGGGGAGTGCTGCTGTTGAGGTGGTTCGCAATGGCTTTCACAGTCTAGAGAACCAACGTCTAAATCAACATTGGGAGATTGAGAAGCAGGATCGGCAAAGTCCTCATCCACTTCCAGGGAGAAATTCACGTGGAATGTCTGACCTACATCCAGGAGTTCATCCAGAGGTTCAACCGGAAGTGTATGTGAACAGTCCTTGGTGGTGAAGGGGGTGGGCCCAGGGTCAAACTGAGGGCTGTCCAGGTCAAAGTGCAAAGCTGGAGGAGACCTAGACAGAAGCTCTGTCACGTTGACTAGAATGACCCTCAAGCTCTCTAACTTCTGTCTCAGGGGCTGCAACTTGGGGACAGCAGCATCCCATTTGGGCAAGTAAAACAAAGCCTCCAGTTCAGAATCTTCATCTGACTTGGGTTCACGGTCTGCAATTGAGGTCAACTGATTGAGGTCAATCTGTTCTACAGCAGCAATGCAGTTCACTGATTCGCTCTCCAAATCCCTTGGAGAATTGACCTCTGAACTTTCACTCTCGTTGTTGAGTATGATACAGTCAAAATCCATGTCCATGATTGGCTGGTCACCCGTGGAGGAGAGTGGCCAGAGGCCTGGGTGATCTCTGAGGTCATGAGTCACCTCCTTGTGACATTCTGAAGGGACTCTGTTCTTTATCAGGGTCCATGGAGAGACTAAGGTTGTCTCTGCTTTAGAAATGCTTTCCCTCTGAACTTCCTTTTTGAGTTCTACACGGTCTAGGTCAGCTGAGGAAAGGCAGGAAGTCTTCTGCTTGTGGCTCAGGTTGGCCATTTTGGTTCTGGATTTTGTCATTTTTCCCTCTTTCTGCTTCTTTCCTTTGGTGGACTTTTCCTGCTGTGCTTCCTCCGTGAGGCCTATGACATCTGCTTTGTGGAGGTGGGGCAGCAGCTCCAACTCATATCTGCTTTCACCCTGTCAGATAAAACAAACACGACAATGAATTTAACTACAAAACTTTTTTCTTATTTAAAAAAATGAAAAAAAGTTTGGTTGAAGCCTGGCAAATTTCATCAGATTGTATCATAACGCAAGTTACAGATTTAATACTTCCCTGGTACGACACACAGAGTTGACTGGTTATATAAACAACAAGACATTTGACACAGTGCCTTTAGAAAGTAATCATATCCCTAGACTTATTCCACATGTTGTGTTACAGCCGGAATTCAAATCCAAGTGAAAACATGTTATCAGTATTCCGTAGGCTACGTCTTCATTCAGCGGATATGAGAAGTAGCATTAGGTTTAATGCTTAAACAAGCCTGATGTTTTATGTTGTGTACAGTGCCTTCAGAAAGCATTATTACCCTTGGACTTATTCCACATTGTTGTGGCAGCTTGAATTCAAAATGGATTAAATCACTCATCTACACACAAGTTTTAGCAAATGTATTGAAAATTAAAACACAGAAATAGTATTCACACCCCTTTTACTATGTAAAAGCACCTTTGGCAGCGGTTACGGCTGTGAGTGTTTCTGGTTAAGTCTAAGAGCTTTGCACACCTGGATTGTGCAAAATGTCCCATTATTTTCAGAATTCTTCAAGCTGTCAAATTGGTTGACAACCATTTTCAGGTCTTGCCATAAATCTGAAAGTGTATGTCAAAACTGTAACTCGGCCACTCCGGAAAATTCACTATGTTCTTGGTAAGCAACTCCAGTGTATATTTGGCCTTGTATGTAAGGTTATTGTCATACTCAAAGGTCAATTGATCTCCCAGTGTCTGGTGGAAAGTAGACTGAACCAGGTTTTCCTCTAGGATTTTGCCTTTGTTTAGCTCCATTCCATTAATTTTATTATCATGAAAAACTCAACAATTCTTAACAAATAACAACTCTTAACAATCACAAGCATACCCCTAACATGATATAGCCAGCACTAAGCTGTAATGTGTTATGTTTAATGCAAATCCAATACACTTTGTATTCAGGATCTTTTGCAGTATTGCTTTAGTGCCTTGTTGCAAACAGGATACATGTTTTTTTTCACTCTATCAATTAGGTTAGTATGGTGGAGTTAACTGAAATGTTGTTGATCCATCCTCAGTTTTCTCCCATCACAGCAATTAAACTCTAACAGTTTTTTAAGTCACCATTGGCCTCATGGTGAAATCCCTGAATGGTTTCCTTCCTCTCCGGCAACGGAGTTAGGAGGACGCCTGTATCTTTACAGTGACTGGATGTATTGATACACCATCCAAAGTGTAATTTGGAACCACCATGCTCAAAGGGTTATTTTTACCTCCCTCATTGTGGTACCCTTCCTGCAGGCTCATCCTGACATGACCCTTCAGCATGACAATGCGACCAGCCATACTGCTCGTTCTGTGCGTGATCTCCTGCAAGACAGGAATGTCAGTGTTCTGCCATGGCCAGCGAAGAGCCTGGATCTCAATCCCATTGAGCACGTCTGGGACCTGTTGGATCGGAGGGTGAGGGCTAGGGCCATTCCCCACAGAAATGTCTGGGAACTTGCAGGTGCCTTGGTGGAAGAGTGGGGTAACATCTCACAGCAAGAACTGGCAAATCTGATGCAGTCCATGAGGAGGAGATGCGCTGCAGTACTTAATGCAGCTGGTGGCCACACCAGATACTGACTGTTCCTTTTGAGTTTGACCCCCCTTTGTTCAGGGACACATTATTCCATTTCTTTTAGTCACGTCTGTGGAACTTGTTCAGTTTATGTCTCAGTTGTTGAATCTTGTTATGTTCATACAAATATTTACACATGTTAATTTTGCTAAAAATAAACATAGTTGACAGTGAGAGGACGTTTCTTTTTTGCTGAGTTTATTTAATCCATTTTAAATTCAGGCAGTAACACAACAAGATGTGGAAAAAGTCATGGGGTGTGAATACTTTCTGAAGGCACTGTATCTGACCTGCAAGTGATCCCGACACAGTGAGCCTAAAGTGGACTAGCGGGAGCACAACAGAACTCGACGCCAGAAACCGAGGTGTAAGAGAAAGATGGGGTGTAAAGTTATGCCGGCATTTCAGCGAGGGTACGATTTAAGATAATAAAAATCTCAAATCACATTTTATTTGTCACATGCGCCGAATACAACAGGTGTAGACTATCATGAAATGCTTACTTACGAGCCCTTTCCCAACAATGTAGAGTTAAAAAGTTAAACAATTATAATAAAACATTTGACAAAAAAGGAAATGGTAACAATAAAATAACAATAAAGAGGATATATACAAGGATTACCGGTCAAGTCAATGTGCAGGGGTACGAGGTTGAGGTAATTATGTACATGTACTCTCGTTAGGGGTAAAAGTGACTAGTCAATCAGGATAGATGATATACAGAGTAGCAACAGTGCATGTGAAGAGTGAAAGTGTGCGTGTGTTTATGAGCGTATGTAGTGTGTGTGTGTGTGTATTGGAGTGTCAGTGTAGTGTATGTGAGTGTGTGGGTAGAGTCCTGTGAGTGTGCATAGAAACAGTGCAAGAGAGTCACTGCAAAATAAAGGGGGATCAACACGTATTCCAGGTAGCCATTATAGTAATCATTAACTGTTCAGCAGTCTTATGGCTTGGGGGGTAGAAACTGTTCATGAGCCAGATTTGGTGCTCCGGTACCACTTGCCGTGTGGTAGCAGAGAAAACAATCTATGGCTTGGGTGGATGTAGTCTGACAATTTAGGACCTTCCTCTGACACCGCATGGTATAGAGGCCCAGGGTGCCTGGGATGATGGTGGTGATGTGAGCCATGACCAGCCTTTCAAAGCATTTGACGGCTACAGATGTGAGTGCTACGGGGCGATAGACATTTAGATGGTCCCTGTGCCCAAGAACTCCAAGGTAAACTATTGTGTAATTTGTTTGAAACATGTCGGTATTACAGACTGGGTCAGGGAGAGGTTGAAAATGTCAGTGAAGACACTTGCAAGCTGGTCAGCGCATGCTTTGAGTACGCGTCCTGGTAATCCATCTGGCCCTGCGGCCTTGTGAATGTTAACCTCACATCGGCTACGGACAGCGTGATCACACAGTCGTCCGGAGAAGCTGGTGCTCTCATGCATGGTTCAGTGTTGCTTGCCTTGAAGCGAGCATAGAAGGCATTTAGCTCGTCTGGTAGGCTCGCTTCACTGGGAAGCTTGGAGCTGGATTTCCCTTTGTAATCTGTGATAGTTTGCACGCCCTGCCACATCCGACGAGTGTCAGAGTTGGAGTAGGCTTAGTCCTGTATTGAAGCTCTGCCATGTTTGATGGTTCGTTGGAGGGTGTAGTGGATAAGCGTCTGGATTAGTGTTCCGCTCCTTGAAAGCAGCAGCTCTGCTCAGTGCAGATGTTGCCTGTAATCCATGGCTTCTGGTTGGGATATAAACATACGGTCACTGTGGGGATGTCGTCATCAATGCACCTATTAATTAAGCCGGTGACTGATGTGGTAAACTCCTCGAAGTCAGTCTGTGCAAGCAAAACAGTCCTGTAGCTTAACATCCACTTCATCAGACCACTTCAGTATTGAGCGCGTTACTGGTACTTCCGGATTGAGTTTGTTCTTGTAAAATCAGAAGGATAGAGTTCTGGTCAGATTTTTCCAAATGGAGGGCGAGGGAGAGCTTTGTATGCGTCTGTTTGTGGAATAAAGGTGATCTAGAGTTTTTTGGCCTCCAGTTCCACAGGTGACGTGATGATCGTGGACTTCAGGAAACAGCAGAGGGAGAACCCCCCTATCTACATCGACGGGACAGTAGTGGAGAAGGTGGAAAGTTTTAAGTTCCTCGGCGTACACATCACGGACAAACTGAAATGGTCCACCCACACAGACAGCGTGGTGAAGAAGGCGCAACAGCGCCGCTTCAACCTCAGGAGGCTGAAGAAATTTGGCTTGTCACCAACAACACTCAAACTTTTACAGATGCACAATCGAGAGCATCCTGTCAGGCTGTATCACCGCCTGGTTCGGCAACTGCTCCGCCCACAACCGTAAGGCTCTCCAGAGGGTAGCATCACCGGGGGCAAACTACCTGCCCTCCAGGACACCTACACCACCCAATGTCACAGGAAGGCCAAAAAGATTATTAAGCACAACAACCACCCGAGCCACTGCCTGTTCACCCACTATCATCCAGAAAGCGAGGTCAGTACAGGTGAATGAACACTGGGACCGAGAAACTGAAAAACAGCTTCTATCTCAAGCCCATCGGACTGTTAAACAGCCATCACTAACATTGAGTGGCTGCTGCCAACATACTGACTCAAATCTCTAGCCACTTCAATAATTAAAAATGTGATGTAATAAATGTATCTATGAGATGAGATGAGTAATGTAGGTTATGTAAACATTATTTAAAGTGACTAGTGTATATACTGTACTCTATACCAACTACTGCATCTTGCCTATGCCGTTCGGCCATCGCTCATCCATATATTTATATGTACATATTCTTATTCATTCCTTTACACTTGTGTGTAAAAGGTAGTTGTTGTGAAATTGTTAGATTACTTGTTCGATATTACTGCATGGTCGGAACTAGAAGCACAAGCATTTCACTACACTCACATTAACCATGTGTATGTGACCAATAGAATTTGATTAGATTTGACATGAGGCAAAATTGATTTCCTGAATTGTCTTGTTTGCTTATGGTCCTATATAGCTTGTTGAATGTGGTCTTAGTGTCAGCATTGGTTTGTGGTGGTAAATAGACAGCTACAAAAAAAAACATATGTGAAAACTCTTGTTAAATAGTATGGTCTACAGCTTATCATAAGGTATTTTAACTCAGGCGAGTAGAACCTCGAGACTTCCTTAATATTAGAGATGGCACACCAGCTGTTGTTAACAAAAGAGACACACACCCACCCCCCTGGAGTTTGCCGTTCTGTTCTGCCGATGTACAGAAAGAACAGCTAGATTTATATTTTCCATGTCCTTGTTCAGCCATGACTCGGAGAAACAGGATATTACAGTTCTTCAGATCACGTTGATAGGATAGTCTCGAATGGAGCTCGTCCAGTTTATGCTCCACTGATTGCACATTCGCCAACAGAACGGAAGGTAGAGGCGGTTTATCCACTCACAAAGTAATCTCGTCAGGTATCCAGCACGCCATCCTCTATAACCCTGCCTCTTCTTTTTCAGAGACTCTGGGATTTAGGCCTGGTCCGGGATGAGCAGTATGTCCTTCGCCGCAGACTCTTTGAAGTAGAAATCCTCATCCAAATCGAGGTTAGTGATGATCGCTGTTCTGGTGTTCAGAAGCTCTTTTCGGTCATAGAAAACGATGGAAGGAAACATTATGTACAAAAAAAGTTACAATCAGCACAATTAGCAAAATAGCACAATTGGTCAGGAGACAGTAAAAGTGTTGCTATTCCCTCCAGCGACATTAGGAGCGGGAGGAGGATAGGTCAGGGTCCTCAGTGGTCTTATGAAAGGACTTAAGCCCAAGAACGTGAGTGTATATCCCTCTAAATGTATAGTAAGGTGTGTCAGGTCAACTGTTTTTAATTTGTATGATAAATTTGTGACTCTTGTATGATGGCAAAGAAAAATGACCATCCTTGGATGGACAAGAAATGTTTATTCTAATCTATTCTATGATGATGGAGAATAAATGGGTAGCCAGTTAACACTGGTCATATAATCAACCTATCAACATCCAGGTGATGAAGGATGGATACGACAGCTAGGACAGATCACTGCGCATTCCAGAGCATTCTACCTGATGACTGGTAGAGAACAACAGAACACAGCTGTAGTCGGGGCGTTGCCCCCTTCCACTACAGCTAAAACATGCCACACTAGTATAGCACTGCTGTTGACTTACACCACATGACCAAAGGTATGTGGACACCGGCTCGTCGAACATCTCATTCCAAAATCATGGGAATTAATATGGAGTTGGTTCCCCCCCTTTGCTGCGATAACAGCCTCCACTCTTCTGGGAAGGCTTTCCACTAGATGTTGGAACATTGCTGCGGGGACTTCCATTCAGCCACAAGAGCACTAGTGATGTCGGGCACTGATGTTGGGCGATTAGGCCTGGCTCGGAGTCGGCGTTCCCATTAATCCCGAAGGACAGTCAAGTTCTTTCACACCAATCTAGACAAACCATTTCTGTATGGACCTCGCTTTGTGCATGGGGGCATTGTCATGCTGAAACAGGAAAGGGCCTTCCCCAAACTGTTGTCACAAAACTGGAAGCACTGTAGCGTTAAGATTTCCGTTCACTGGAACTAAGGGGCCTAGCCGGATCATGAAAAACAGCCCCAGACCATTATTCGTCCTCTACCAAACTTTAGTTGGCACTATGCATTTGGGCAGGTAGCGTTCTCCTGGCATCCGCCAAACCCAGATTCGTCCGATGGACTGCCAGATGGTGAAGTGTGATATATCACTCCAGAGAACGTGTTTCCACTGCTCCAGAGTCCAATGATGGCAAGCTTCACACCACTGTAGCCAAAGCTTGACATTGCTCATGGTGATCTTAGGCTTATGTGTAGCTGCACGGCCATGGAAACCCATTTTATGAAGCTCCCGACTAACAGTTCTTGTGCTGACGGTGCATCCAGAGACAATTTGGACAGACTTTACGGCTGAGCCATTGTTGCTCCTAGACATTTCCACTTCACAATAACAGCATTTACAGATGACGGTGCCATGTTGAAAGTCACAGAGCTTCAGTAAGGCCATTCTACTGCCAATGCTTGTCTATGGAGATTGCATGGCTGTGTGCTCAATTTTATACACCTGTCAGCAACAGGTGTGGCTAAAATAGCTGAATCCACTAATTTGAAGGGGTGTCCACATACTTTGGTATATATAGTGTACCTCTCCAGCACATCCACTCAGGGTGTTAAACACTGAGGGTATAGATAGAGCTCAAAAGGGGAAGTGGCCTAGTTATGAGTTATACGTAGATCGCACCTCTTGGCAAACACATTTAATTATATTGACAGTTGTGAACTACGCTAAGGGAGGCAGAATGCAGCTGGGGTTAGAGAACACAACGTACGGGACATTTTAGTGTTTGTTAGATTGAGGCCGTGATACATTAGCCTTGTAAACCAGCCTGATCACTTTGCTCACGTCTGTTTCAATTGAAGGACGCAGCTATAGATAAACGGGCAATCTGAAGTTCAAACAAAGCAGAAACCCTACCAGTTCCACCATTGTTTTGGTAAACAACTGAGTGATGGGGCTGGAGAAATTTACCCACCCTCAAATGTTTCTGTTTCACACTTCAAAACGTTCATGCAGCACAATCAGGCATTGTATTTGAATGATTTAATAACACCCTAAGCTTATTGTACTGCATATTTACAGAAGGGGATAAAACAGGAAAGAAACTAAGCTAAACCACTAAACTGTTTGTTTACAATTGCTTTAAAAGGGTAATTATATACCAGAATCTAAATTGGTCAGACCTCCAAAGTAGTCCAATGTAAATATGAGTCCACATCGCACACTATTGGTTGTGTGGATCCAGCTTACATGCCTTCACCCCAAATGCATGGATATCTTTTCCATTCATTTTAGAGCTTGTGGAGTTTTGCTGGATCTACAAAACAGATGGTCTGAGACGTGGATTCATCTTGACATCAAACTACTTTTGAGGTCTGAAAACATCTCACAAGATGTGACTTTGGAATTGAATGTCACTTTAACGTTTATTCCTATTTTACCCATATTTGACTTGTTAGTACTGCCTTGTTACATCAGATTTTGCACTGGTGCAAACGCGTAGTCAATCTGATCCTTAATTTCCCTTGAAATTCAAAGTCCTTGATTATATATGACTCACCTGTTCAAATATAAATGCCAATGTAAAAAATTACAGACAGAAGCAGATGACGTGATAAAACACATTGCAAACGTCTGAAACGCAATTATCATTTCAACACTGGTGAGAGAGCAATTGGGTCATTGGACTGAATTCCCTTTTCGATGGACCAGACAATGTCCTTGGTCTTTCGCTCAAACAATTGACCAGTTTGCTTGATTGAATGTCATTATTAAATTAAACTGGAACATCAATATAAAACATTGGACCAACATTTGATAATTGGGTTCACATTGTTTGGGTTCACAATTTACATGAGTGCTGCTGAGCTGCGAGTTCCAGGCACCCGCCCGCTCAGTCTAGTAAATTGAAATTAAATCCAATCCCGAGTTCATCCCGTTCCATAGTGACAGCCAAACCCCTCTGTTTTCCCTTACCAATGAACACCAAACAAAACACTGCTGGTTTTGAGTGGACAGGCCCCTCTTATGTTCATCACAGAGGCAACAGGGTGTCAGGCTCCCCATCTCTTTCACTCTAATCTCTGCTCTTCCTAGCTCAGCCCATGTTCGTGCATATCTAGGTCACCCAGGGCTGGCCTACTTAGTGCTTCCTGGGCTTACAAATTCTGAGAAACGTAATAATTCTGAGAAAAGCGAGGGAGAGACAGCCTGTCTGCCTGCTCTGTGTCTCCCTCTCACCCCATCATAAAAGGCAAATGAAAAAAGGGAGAAGACAGGAAAATGAAAAACACAGCATGGCTGCATGTGTGCACGGACTCGAACAGAGAGAGGTCTTCAAATGAAAAGGGATCGCTTTTTTTTTTATATAAACAAAAAACCTTTCCCTTTGAAATTGGGGTGTTTTTGTTGCGTTGCCACGGTCATTGGTTTTAAAAGGTGAGGGCAGGAGGGGAGAGGAAAGCAGCGCAGGCGAAAGAACGAATGCAAAGGCCTTTACGATTTAGGCCATGTAACTAAGCCCTGGCTAATGTCATCGGCCCTCTGAATAAGCCTTAAAGAAAAGAGCGAGGGGGAGGCGGGACTGGAATAAGCTAAACAGAATACCAATAAATAGGGAAGTCGAGCTCATCCTATGAAGCCCCCGTTGGAAAAACTATGAAAGTTGTTTGGAATAAAGGAAACAGCAGAGGGAGCACCCCCCTCCCCCTGTCCACATCGACAGGACAGCAGTGGAGAAGGTAGAAGGTTTTAAGATCCTCAGCGTACACATCACGGACAAACTGAAATGTTCCACCCACACAGACAGTGTGGTGAAAAAAGCGTAACAGCGCCTCTTCAACCTCAGGAGGCTGAAGAAATTTGTCTTGTTGCCTAAAACTCTCAAACTTTTACAAATGCACAATTGAGAGCATACTGTCGGGCTGTAATCACCGCCTGGTACAGCAACTGCACCGCCCACAACCGCAAGGCTCTCCAGAGGGTGGTGCGGTCTGCACAACGCATCACTGTGGGAAAACTACCTGCCCTCCAGGACACCTACACCACCCGATGTCACAGGAAAGCCAAAAAGATCATCAAGGACAACAGCTACCCGAGCCACTGCCTGTTCACCCCGCTACCATCCAGAAGGCGAGGTCAGTACAGATGCATCAAAGCTGGGACCGAGAGACTGAAAAACAGCATCTATCTCAAGGCCATCAGATTGTTAAACAGCCATCACTAAACACAGAGGCTGCACAAACAAACAATATTTTATACCATCTATTGCATCTTGCTTATGATGCTCTGTCATTGCTCATCCATTTATTTATATGTATATATTCTTATTCCATTCCTTCACTTAGATGTGTGTATTAGGTAGTTGCTGTAGAATTGTTAGATTACATGTTAGATATTGCTGCACTGCCGGAACTAGAAGCACAAGCATTTCGCTACACTCGCATTAACATCTGCTAACTATGTGTATGTGACCAATAAAATGTGATTTGATGATCGTGGATTGGTCTAATGTGGGAAATATAAACGGTGGTGAAAAATCAAGCTACACTACTTTCAGATCATTTCCATTTCAAACTGTTGAAACATCAGTTAACTGTGGCCTATATACGCAAGGCCTATTTTGTGGTTGTTTGCGAATAACACTTTGGTGAGATGGATGACCACAAATAGAGCTTCTACATGCACTGAAAATGTCCTCGTCGAGATTGATCCGTTTGTGATGTTGAGATTGTGATGCCTACAACAAGCCTACAACACATAGGGGCCTATTTGTTGGCCCAAATATCTCCAAGGTGAACAAACGAGAGGAACCAACCAACTGGCACGACATCTCGTTAACCTGTGGCGAAGGAAACATTCCAAAATAGCTTATTAGGATAAGGTGAAAACTAGATCCACCCGAAACAAACCTAGGGCTTTAAAGGACTGAATATCAACTGTCTTTGAATGAAAGGCAAATGTCAGTACAATGGAGCTCTCCGAATATCTTTTAAAGCTATACGAACGATCCAATGTTTTTGAAACAGCTGACAGACATTTCCCTAATATTTGAGACTTGTTATTGAGTTTTTACCTGAAATTGTAACATTCTGAAATTGTCGCAATAGCGGAAACCTATCCTCCCCACCAAAACATGTGAAATGTAGATCATACAAATAGGATGTTTTTTCATTTGTAACATGATTTCAGAGGTGGCACCAAAAAAATCCCTTAAAGTACTACTCAAGTAGTTTTTTGGGGGTCTCTGTACTTTAATTTACTATTTTATATTTTTGACAACTTTTACTTGTACTCCACTACATTCCTAAAGACAATAAGGTACTTTTTACTCCATACATTTCCTCTGACACAGCAAAGTACTCATTCAATTTAGAATGATTAGCAGGACAGGAAAATGGTCCAATTCGCACACCTATCAAGAGAACATCCCTGGTCATCCCTACTGCCTCTGATCTGGCGGACTCACTAAACACACATGCTTCATTTGTAAATTATGTTGTGTTGGAGTGTGCCCATGGCTATCAATAAATAAATAAAAAAATACAAATTGTGCCGTCTGGTTTGCTTAATATAAGGAATGTGAAATGATTTATACATACTTATACTTTTTAAACAAAAGCATATTTTAGCACTTGAGTAAAAGTAATTGTTTTAAATATACTTAAGTATTATTTTACTGAGTGACTTTCACTTGAGTCTTTTTCTATTAAGGTAACTTTACTTTTACTCAAGTATGACGATTGGGTACTTATCCCACCCCTGACTGCAGTTTAAAGTTTGTATGAGAGGGTTAAATTGTACATTTTTGATCGGCTAACGTTACTTGACGAAGACATGCTTTTTGCAACTCTGCTTAAGTCATGAAGCTAAAATGTAATGAGTGTAGCCACTGACCACTGATTAAAAGCGGTGGTTCGCGCTTTCAGTTTTGCACGATTGCTGCCATCAATCCACGGTTTCTGGTTGGGGAAGGTTTTAATACTCGCCGTGGGTACAACATCAACAATGCACTTGCTAATAAACTCGTTCACCGAATCAGCGTACACGTCAATGTTGTTCTTCGACACTATTCGGAACAGTCCTCGTGATCGAAGCAATCTTGAAACGTGGAATCAGATTGGTCGGACCAGCGTTGAACAGACCTAAGCATGGGCGTTTCCTGTTCTAGTTTCTGTCAATAGGCTGGGAGCAACAAAATGGAGTCGCGGTCAGATTTGCCCGAAAGGAGGGCAAGGGAGGGCTTTGTATGTGTCGCAGAAGTTAGAGTAACAATGATCCAGGATTTTGACTCGTTAATCATAAGGCATACACCCCCGCCCACCTTACCAAAGAGACGTTTGTTTCTGTCTGCGCAATGCGTGAAGAACGAAGGAGACTGTACCGACTCTGATAACGAATCCCAAGTGAGCTATGTTTCAATGAAGCAGAGAATGATGCAATCTCTGAAGTCTCTCTGGAAGGCAACCCTTGCTCGGATTTTGTCTACCTTGTTGTCAAGAGACTGGACATTGGCGAGTAGTATACTCGGGAGCGGTGGGCGATGTGCCCGTCTACGGAGCGTGACCAGAAGACCGCTCCGTCTGCCCCTTCTGCGGTGCCGCTGTTTTGGGTCGCCTGCTGGGATCCGATCCATTGTCCTGGGTGGTGGACCAAACAGAGGATCCGCTTTAGGAAAGTAGTATTCCTGGTCATAATGTTGGTAAGTTGACGTTGCTCTAATATCCAATAGTTCCTCCCGGCTGTATGTAATAAGACTTAAGATTTCCTGGGGTAACAGTGTAAGAAATAATAAAAATTAAAAATACTGCATAGTTTCCTAAGAACGTGATGCGAGGCGGCCATTTCTGTCGGCACCGGATGTTTATGTGGATATATTGAAGCAAACATCTCAAGACATCAGTCAGGAAGTTAAAGCATGGTCGCAAATCGGTCTTCCAAATGGACAATGACCCCAAGCATACTTCCAAAGTTGTGGCAAATTGGCTTAAGGACAACAAAGTCAAGGTATTGGAGTGGCTATCACAAAGCCCTGACCTCAATCCTATAGAAAATTTGTGGGCAGAACTGAAAAAGCATGTGCGAGCAAGGAGGCCTACAAACCTGACTCAGTTACACCAGCTTTGTCAGGAGGAATGGGCCAAAATAAACCCAACTTATTGTGGGAAGCTTGTGGAAGGCTACCTGAAACATTTGACCCAAGTTAAATCATTTAAAGGCAATGCTACCAAATACTAATTGAGTGTATGTAAACTTCTGACCCATTGGTAATGTGATGAAATAAATAAAAGCTGAAATAAATCTCTACTATAATTCTGACATTTCACATTCTTAAAATAAAGTGGTGATCCAAACTGACCTAAGACAGGGAATTTTAACTCAAATTAAATGTCAGGAATTGTGAAAAACTGAGATGAAATGTATTTGGCTAAAGTGTATGTAAACTTCCGACTTCAACTGTATATGGATGGGTAGATGGATGACCCCCTCTGAGGTTGCCCTCCCTCTCACCTCTTCCTGGCGCAGGCCGTCAATGAGCTCCATGACCTTGGTGAAGTGGTGGCAGCGGTTGGAGTGGTCCACAATGTGAGTGGGGAAGGGCTGGTTCTGCCAGTGTCTCCACTCCCACAGAGACAGCTCCCTGGTTGGCCCGCTGGAAAGCAGCTCCACCTACAGCCACATACACAACATAATCATAAAATATACCACTTAGCAGATATTATCCAAAGAGATAATGGGGCGGCAGGTAGTGGTTAGCTCGTTGGGCCAGTAACCGAAAGGTTGGTGGATCGAATCCCCGAGCTGACAAGGTAAAAATCTGTCGTTCTGCCCCTGAACAAGGCAGGGCCACTGTTCCTAGCCCGTCATTGTAAATAAGAATTTGTTCTTAACTGACCTGGCTAGTTACATAAAGGTTAAATATTATTATTTTTTAATCTAAGATACGTGAGTGCATACATTTGTAGTGTGTGTGTGTGTGTGTGTGTGTGTGTGTGACTGGCCAATGTGTTTGATCTGTGCAAGAATTTAACCCATGACTCACCCGAGGTGGCGAGCCTTCCTGTTTTGAGAGGAAGCGGGACCGTCTTAGAATGGGTGGAGCCTCCCCCTCCCCCAGTTTCATCGTAGACTCCCAGTGAGTGAGCTCAGAGGGGCTAAGGAAGCCATCCTTCTTCACACTCTCCTGGTGCCCGACTAGATCATTAAAACACAAGGGGGAAGCCGCCTTTATACTCCAAAGCTGAGAGAGGCCCGTTGTCTGTGTTTCAACTGTTACAAAAGCTTACAATACAGGTACATGGAGAGCCAATACATACACTACCGTTCAAAAGTTTGGGGTCACTTAGAAATGTCCTTGTTTTTGAAAGAAAAGCAACATTTTTTGTCCATTAAAATAACATCAAATTAATCAGAAATACAGTGTAGATTTTGTTTATGTTGTAAATGACTATTGCAGCTGGAAACAGCAGCCCATTATCAGCAACCATCACTCCTGTGTTCCAATGGCACGTTGTGTTAGCTAATCCAAGTTTGTCATTTTAAAAGGCTAATTGATCATTAGAAAACCCTTTTGCAATTAGGTTAGCACAGCTGAAAACAGTTGTGCTGATTTAAAGAAGCAATAAATCTGGCCTTCTTTAGACTAGTTGAGTATCTGGAGCATCAGCATTTGTGGGCTCGATTACAGACTCAAAATGGCCAGAAACAAAAGCACTTTCTTCTGAAACTCGTCAGTCTATTCTTGTTCTGAGACATGAAGGCTATTCCATGTGAGAACGCTGTGTACTACTCCATTCACAGAACAGCGCAAACGGGCTCCAACCAGAATAGAAAGAGGAGTGGGAGGCACTGGTGCACAACTTAGCAAGAGGAGAAGTACATTAAAGTGTCTAGTTTGAGAAACAGACGCCTCACAAATGCTCAACTGGCATCTTCATTAAGTAGTACCCGCAAAACACCAGTCTCAATGTCAACAGTGAAGAGGCAACCCCAGAGATGCTGGCCTTCTAGGCAGAGTTGCAAAGAAAAAGCCATATCTCAGACTGGCCAATAAAAAGAAAAGATTAAGATGGGCAAAAGAACACAGACACTGGACAGAGGAACTCGGCCAGCATTCCGGAGTCGCCTCTTCACTGTTGACATTGAGACTGGTTTCTTGGCAATTTCTCGCACGGAATAGTCTTCATTTCTCAGAACAAGAATAGACTGACAAGTTTCAGAAGAAAGTTATTTCTGGCCATTTTGAGCCTGTAATCAAACCCACAAATGCTGATGCTCCAGATACTCAACTAGTCTAAAGAAGGTCAGATTTATTGCTTCTTTAAATCACCACAACCGTTTTCAGCTGTGCTAACATAATTGCAAAAGCATTTTCTAATGATCAATTAGCCTTTTAAAATGATAAACTTGGATTAGCTAACACAACGTGCCATTGGAACACAGGAGTGATGGTTGCTGATAACGGGCCTCTGTACGCCTTTGTAGATTTTCCATTTAAAATCAGCCGTTTCCAGCTACAATAGTCATTTACAACATTAACAATGTCTACACTGTATTTCTGATCACTTTTATGTTATTTTAATAGACCAAAAAAATGTTATTTTCTTTCAAAAGCAAGGACATTTCTAAGTGACCCCTAACTTTTGAACAGTAGTGTATGTCAAATGAAAAATATTTTGTTAAATGCAAACATTGCTCTGCTCTGGACAAGATGCCCAAATATTTGGAGCACAGTGATAACAACACCAAGACTATTATCTATGAGAGTCTTTGCTGTCGGTTCGATTCAATCACAGACATACCAAGAGCCCCAGCCTCTCTTACCTAGATCATGCGGAAGAATAAAGGACTCACGTTGGCCCTCCAAGGAGTGGGACCTGCGCCCCCTCCAACCCCCGGCGAGCCGCCCGCTGCTCTCCCGGTGGTCAAACTGGCCACAGGTGATGTGCATCTTGTGCAGGGCGGGATGCACCCCGTCGGGCAGCATGCGGGGGTTGTGGGGGAACATGTGGAAACTGTGGCTGTTCCCCACGATAGACTTGTACACCCTGCGCTTGTTGCTCTGGCTCTGGTTGTAGGTCTGAGGGGGAAACAAAAGATGTCCGACAAAGAGTCGGGTGGTTGCAGATTAGGGGGTCCGCGCTCAAACAAAGAGCGTTTCAAAACGTAGTCAAGATTATTTAAAGCTATTTCATGCTTACAATGCGTTCAGAACGTATTCACACTTTTCCCACATTTTGTTGTGTTACAGCCTGAATTTTAAAAAGTATGAATTTTTTATGTGTCGTCACTGGCCTACACAAAATACCCGATGGTGTCAAAGTGATTTGCTTAACAAGTCACATAATAAGTTGCATGGACTCACTCTGTGTGCAATAATAGTGTCTAACATGACCTTTTTAATTGACTACCTCATCTCTGTACCTCACACATGCAATTATCTAGAAGATCCCTCAGTCAAGCAGTGAATTTCTAACACGGATTCAACCACAAAGACCAGGAGGTTTTCCAATGCCTCACAAAGACCAGGAGGTTTTCCAATGCCTCACAAAGACCAGGAGGTTTTCCAATGCCTCACAAAGACGGGCATCTATTGATAGATGGGTAAAAAGAAAAAAAAAAGACATTGAATATCCCTTTGAGAATGTTGCAGTTAATTACACTTTGTAAGATGTATCCATACACCCTGTCACTACAAGGATACAGGCGTCCTTCCTAACTAAGGGATTTCACCATACGGCCAATGGTGGCTGTGAAAGGAGAAAACTAAGGATGGATCAACAACATTTTGTAGTTACTCCACAATACTAACCTAATTGACAGAGTGAAAAGAAGGAAGCCTGCACAGAATTACAAATATTCCAAAACATGCATCCCGTTTGCAACAAGGCACTGAATTAGTACTGCAATAAATGTGGCAAAACAATGAACTTTTAGTCCTAAATACAAACTGTTATGTTTGGGGCAAATCCGATACAACACAAACTTCTAAAAACTTGTTTTCACGATTACGAGGTATTGTGTGTAGATGGGCGAGAGGATATTTATATATATATATTTTTAAATCCATATTGAATTCAGGCTGTAACACAACAAAATGGGGAATAAGTCAACGAGTATGAATACTTTCTGATAGCACTGTATCTGTTAATTCTAGACGCAACTCTAGAGCAAAATGTTTTTGGCGGTTGATCAATGTGTGACAAAACAGGATAAGCATGGATTCTTAAAGCAGTGCCAGGTAACACAAAGCGCACTTGAGGATGTTTGGTCTATCTTCGTTACAACAAAGGAAACCAATATAAAACGGTGAGATGCCTGGGAAGGAGCCAGACACTTGTAAACACTAGACAGAGACTCCAGAGCCAAAATCCGTCAGACACAAAAGACTGGACCCGGTTGGGGGTTGTGGAATTTGGTATTTTGAAAGAGTGGAAACACAGCTAGGTCTAGAGCACACTTTGTACCTCAGTCTCACCCTCTCTATTCAACTGTCTAAATAAATAAATAAATACGATGGAAAAAAATAAGGACATTCCATTGACCTGGTCCTAGTGCCGTCTTGCTAACCCTTATGTTAATTGTCATGCCAAACATAAACACGTTTGGCATGACAACAATCATAGGATTGACCGTAGAGGTACAGCGCAAACAGATGTGGGACCATTCCTAAGATTCCAAAGGCAGGAGTTGTCGCTCACTCTCTCCTCTCGTCCCTCGGCCAAGATGACCACTATGCGGCCCTGGCGTTTGCGTCCGGTGCGGCCCATGCGCTGAACCAGGCGGATGGGACTCTTCTGGGCGTCGAAGCACACGATGAGGTCCACCTCGCCGATGTCCAGCCCCTCCTCGCCCACGCAGGTGGACACCAGGGTGTTGAAGCCCCCCTCCCGAAACCTCCGCATCACCTTCGGTACAGAAATCGATACATTTTATCAGGATGACAGAAATGTTCACTGTGCCTGTATGTGAAGTCAATCACAAACATGTATGTCTGTGCTGTCAAGTCATGTGGTCCTAATGATTTAGTGGGTAAGAGCATGGTGATAGCAACACGAGGGTTGTGGAATCGATTCCAATTACCATATTTGCGCACGCACGCACACACGCACACACGCACACACACACACACACACACACACCTGTGAATATATACTGTACTTTGTTTGCATCAATAAATTACTGAACCATTATACTGGTAATTGAATCCAGCACAGTTTAGGATTAAGGTAAATGTTTCCTTGTACAGCAGCTCTCATGAAGGCACAGAGCTGAAGGCACAGTGCTACTGTACTCTGTGACATCATGTCCTCGGTGCCTCAGGGAGTTGAAGAGGAACTGAGCAGGCCTATCCATTAACTGCGTGTCTCTGTACAAAACAGAAGCCGTAAAATATTCAGGAGTCGGGACCAATGCAATTTATCGACGACCTGCAGAGGAATGATACTTATGAGCGGCATAACATTTTGTGCTAAAGTACAAATTGGGGGGGGGGCGACCAGCTAGTTCTTCAAACGCTACTGTCGGCTATGTTCCTGTAAGTTAATGGTGGGTGCTACATTTAGCCTAGAGGCTAACAGTTTAGCTATTCAATTGATTTGCTGGTGGTTTTTGAAGAACATAAAACATATCATTTATATAATAATCTTTACCTGTACTGGCTGCTTTCTTTCTTTATCGTAAATCACCTTACCTTCTCCATTGTATACAGGCCTACCTACATTATACTATACATGTGGTACAGGTGTGAAAATATATTTCTACCAGCACACCAGTCTCCCATACCCTACCTATGCAAATTAATCAACAAAACTCTTTGGGTCTCCTTAACGTACATATTGTCATGAATTTTACTTGTGATTTCAACTTGAATGTGTTATTGTGTATGTATTGTAATATCCACGTATTTCAGTATATTTGACTGCCATGTGGATATCAGTACATTTAAATAAATAAATAAAACTAAATATTGGCAGCTCGCCAACACACAGTGACAAGACAGAGCAGGATGTGTTAACTATCTAAGCTAAGCATACACTCTGTCTGCCAGTCAGGAATAGAGAACGCTGAGGGCCTGAGAAGACAAGCCTAATATGGTCAATGTTGTAGCCGTCTCCAGGACACACAAAAAAACACCTTAGCTTCAGTCAGAGCTGCTAAGCAACCACGTTGGATAACATTGAATGTAACATTGAATGTTTATGCCGTTTAGCTTTGCTCAATACAGGTATTTGGGAGGCACTTTCCAGTGTGTCCTTGGTTGGTTCATTTGGACCAAATCCCAGTACAAGCACAATGTAAACCAAGCCATGTTAATCAAATACTACCCTTTTTAATGACGTTATCCTGGCATTACCTTGAGCTTGTGTCATCAGTCTTGTCACCTGGTGTGACAGTGGCACATGCATTGTGTTGTTTAGTATTTATCAAAATCAAATCGCATTTTATTTGCCACATGCGCCGAACACAACAGGTGTAGACCTTACAGTGAAATGCTTACTTACAAACCCTTAACCAACAATGCAGTTTTATGAAAAATAAGTGTTAAAGTATTTACTAAAATAAAAAAAACTCAAATTAAATGATAGAAAAAATGATTAAAGAGCGACAACACAATAACAGTAATGAGGCTATATACGGAGGTTACGGGTACAGAGTCAATGTGTGGCGGCGCGGGTTAGTCGAGGTAATATCAGACATCTTATTGAGGAGATGGGACGCATAGAAGGAGGTAAGTGAAGAGAGGGGTTGTAAACAAAGCAGCCGTAGGTCTGGGATTCAAAGCAACACGGCAACATACTCACAGGCCTATGCACTGAAGGCGGTGGTCCAAAAGAGTTCTTCGACTGTACACATGGGAAAACCCTTTGAAGAACCCTTTTGGGTTACAGGTAGGACGCTCTGTGAAAAAGTTCTTCAAAGGGTTCTTCCATGTGGACAATCGAATAACCCCGTTAGGTTCTGGATAGAACATAGAGTGTTTTTACCTCCAGCTGCTCCTTCTGGGTGAACCCTTTGACCCCCTTCCCTGCCGAGGCCTGGCCCATAAAGGTCATGACTTTGACCAGGGGCCGGTGGCGATTTAACATGGCGGCAATCTCCTGCACACTCTCCCGGAACGACGAAAAGATCATCACACGTGTGCTCACTTCCTGGGGCCCAGAGCCTGGACCAATCAAAGAGGAGAGGGAAAAGA
This sequence comes from Oncorhynchus tshawytscha, assembly GCF_018296145.1. NCBI lineage: Eukaryota > Metazoa > Chordata > Actinopteri > Salmoniformes > Salmonidae > Oncorhynchus > Oncorhynchus tshawytscha. The sequence continues at coordinate 43,206,975 of NC_056436.1, read as the reverse complement.
GAAAGAGGTTACTTACAACCAATGGAAAGGGGGCAACCAGTGCTCACTTCACGTAGTTGGAAATTCAGTATACGTCTTAATTTTCTTTTAGGCAACATTTCATACTGAAATACACACTGCATACATTTGGTTAGTGCCATCCTCAGTGCGTGTGTGTGCTCTTACAACCGATGAACTGCTTATTAAGTGCATCTGATACTACTCAAAGCAAATACGGACTAACAACACCTGGAGCACACTGACTTTAACCATGCCATTCAAGCCTGCGGTTTACCTCGGCTCTAGTTAAATATCTTAAAAGGATGAGTCATCGCTAAGAGTCGGGTGAAGTTAGTCGCTACTAACAAGAGAGTAAATTACCAGTGCTGGAGCTCTCAGCCCATGTTTTAAAGTGCCTTAGCACTACCTCATCAAGCTTCTGCAGTTTGGGGTGGCTGTAGATGAAGGGCTCCTCGGGGCCTGGAAGCAAAGCGCAATACACGGCAATCAGGTCCGTCAGGGCCCACGACACCCTTCATAATAAACATTCACAATTAGGAGAAACATTGGTAACACTTGTTTTTTTTTTTTTTTTTTTTTACAGCCAGCTGTTGAACAGGTAGTTATTTAGAAATGACTTGTTACAATGGTACTTGACTAATAATTGCGTAATAATTACACTCTGGTTTCTTTGAGATTCATCGACACAAGCATCACTATGCACCATTTGGTACCAGGTAGTTCTTTGAGGTAAGTACCAAAAAAATACTTATTGTTACCACAGTTTCTTAGTATTCACCATGTAAATACCAGGAAAGTACCAGCCTGGCTGTAAAATAAAGTGTTATCATGTGGCTTCAAAAACTGTAGGAACAGGGCTGTAGGAACGGTATCCTACCGGTGGGCTTTACAAACATGGCCGCCATCTCCTGGTACAGGTCCATGAAGGTGGCGTTGCGCTGTAGCTCGTTCCTGGCTCGAGACTTCTCTGAGTTGGCATAAATAGAGAAATCACCTGAGCAGAATGCAAGCTATCACTTGAGTGAGTGAGTAGGGAGGTGCCTTCTACCTACCTTTGGTGCCATCCATGATGCCCTGGACATAGAGGAAGAGGGAGCGCAGGCCCATTTGGAGCAGCAGCTCGTAGCCATGGTACAGGCTGATACACAGGGCAAAGTCCCCCTCCAGAGCGCCTTGCTGAGCCCCCTGTTAACAGCCAGGACCACAAAGAGAGGCTTAACGTGTGTAGCTTGACTTAATTTGACAGCAAGACAGAACATGACGTAACTTGACATCGATTTGCAAGTCAATTTGACATTGGATTTCCATCGCAAAACAGCTTGATCATAGAAGAAAATGAATAGGGGTTACTCTGAGGACATTCCTGCTCCAAAAATACACACACATAGGTTGGCTATGTGTTACAAAATGTTCATAAAGTTATTAAAAGTATAGTGTAAGTCAAGGATTGCCTTTCTCTCTGTGTGTGTGTCGTGTGGTGGTGGTGGCACTGTGTGCCTGCATGCATCCGTGTGTATACCGCACCGTGACGTGGGGCGGAGGGTTCTTGCGGAACTGTTCCCGGGCCAGGATGAGCTGGTACTTGGTGAGGGAGCGCAAGTCGCGGTGAGACATCGCCCTGTTCTGAATCAGACGGCCCGTGAACCGTTCCAGTACCTGGAACAACAATGGGCGACACAGACAGGATAAGTTGAGCGCCTATTTCAACAAACGCAATACAAAACCGAAGAAGGCTCTGCAATTATCTGTTCTCTATTTCAGAGTGAGGCAGATTTATTTTTATTTTTGTGGCCACAATATTCATATCCTTTAATCTTCCCAGCAGGAGATTGAAGTCTCCAACAGGAAGCCCTGGAACCAGTGTGACTGCAATTATTCAGAATAAGATAAGTCAATTATAGGCTGGTATAGAAGAAAAATAAGAAAAGAATGCTTGTATGGAGTCCTCGATTCACATAAGTCGCTACTCACATTATTTACAGAACCGATAATTCCAGTGACCTTTTACATCGCAAAAGCATATTAGATAGATACCAATCGAAGATATTTTGGTCACACACACAAACACATTAGGGAGGATTTCCCCCAATCAAGGTGAGGATTTCAACCGATTGGACATAATAGTCATAGACTGTTTTCTCTGCTGCCGCACGGCAAGCGCTACAGGAGCGCCACGTCTAGGTCCAAGAGGCTTCTAAACAGCTTCTACCCCCAAGCCATAAGACTCCTGAACTCCTAATCAAAATGGTTACCCAGAGTATTTGCATTCCCCCCCTGCCTCTTCTACGCTGCTACTCTCTGTTATTATCTATGCATAGTCAATTTATTAACTTTACCTACATGTACATATTACCTCAATTACCTCGACTAACCAGTGCCCCCGCACATTGACTCTGTATTGGTCCCCCCCGTATATAGCCTCGATATTGTTATTTTACTGCTGCTCTTTAATTGTTACTTTTATTAGTTTGTATTTTCTTAAAACTGCATTGTTGGTTAAGGGCTTGTAAGTAAGCATTTCACTAAGGTAAATTAAAACTCTAAAAACCACGCATGTGACAAATACAATTTGATTTGGCATGGGTCCCCAGGTCCTCAAAAGGTTCTACAGGTGCACCATCAAGAGCATCCTGACTGGTTGCATCACTGCCTGGTATGGCAACTGCAGAGGGTAGTGCGTACGGTCCAGTATATCACTGGGGACAAGCTTCCTGCCATCCAGGATCTACAGTGGGGCAAAAAAGTATTTAGTCAGCCACCAATTGTGCAAGTTCTTCCACTTAAAAAGATGAGAGAGGCCTGTAATTTTCATCATAGGTACACTTCAACTATGACAGACAAAATGTGGGAAAAAAATCCAGAAAATCACATTGTAGGATTTTTAATGAATTTATTTGCAAATTATGGTGGAAAATAAGTATTTGGTCAATAACAAAAGTTTCTCACTACTTTGTTATATACCCTTTGTTGGCAATGACAGAGGTCAAATGTTTTCTGGAAGTCTTCACAAGGTTTTCACACTGTTGCTGGTATTTTGGCCCATTCCTCCATGCAGATTTCCTCTAGAGCAGTGATGTTTTGGGGCTGTTGCTGGGCAACACGGACTTTCAACTCCCTCCAAAGATTGTCTATGGGGTTGAGATCTGGAGACTGGCTAGGCCACTCCAGGACCTTGAAATGCTTCTTACGAAGCCACTCCTTCATTGCCCGGGCGGTGTGTTTGGGATCATTGTCATGCTGAAAGACCCAGCCACGTTTCATCTTCAATGCCCTTGCTGATGGAAGGAGGTTTTCACTCAAAATCTCACGATACATGGCCCCATTCATTCTTTCCTTTACACGGATCAGTCGTCCTGGACCCTTTGCAGAAAAACAGCCCTAAAAAGCATGATGTTTCCACCCCCATGCTTCACAGTAGGTATGGTGTTCTTTGGATGCAACTCAGCATTCTTTGTCCTCCAAACATGACGAGTTGAGTTTTTACCAAAAAGTTATATTTTGGTTTCATCTGACCATATGACATTCTCCCAATCTTCTTCTGGATCATCCAAATGCTCTCTAGCAAACTTCAGACGGGCCTGGACATGGCTTAAGCAGGGGGACACGTCTGGCACCTCAGGATTTGAGTCCCTGGCGGCGTAGTGTGTTACTGATGGTAGGCTTTGTTACTTTGGTCCCAGCTCTCTGCAGGTCATTCACTAGGTCCCCCCGTGTGGTTCATGGATTTTTGCTCACCAATCATCTGATCATTTTGACCCCACGGGGTGAGATCTTGCGTGGAGCCCCAGATCGAGGGAGATTATCAGTGGTCTTGTATGTCTTCCATTTCCTAATAATTGCTCCCACAGTTGATTTCTTCAAACCAAGCTGCTTACCTATTGCAGATTCAGTCTTCCCAGCCTGGTGCAGGTCTACAATTTTGTTTCTGGTGTCCTTTGACAGCTCTTTGGTCTTGGCCATAGTGGAGTTTGGAGTGTGACTGTTTGAGGTTGTGGACAGGTGTCTTTTATACTGATAACAAGTTCAAACAGGTGCCATTAATACAGGTAACGAGTGGAGGACAGAGGAGACTCTTAAAGAAGAAGTGGAAGACATACAAGAATACTGATAATCTCCCTCGATCTGGGGCTCCACGCAAGATCTCAGGTCTGTGGGAGCCAGAAATCTTGCTTGTTTATAGGTGACCAAATACTTATTTTCCACCATAATTTGCAAATAAATTCATTTTAAAAATCCTACAATGTGATTTTCTGGATTTTTTTTGTTCTCATTTTGTCTGTCATAGTTGAAGTGTACCTATGATGAAAATTACAGGCCTCTCATCTTTTTAAGTGGGAGAACTTGCACAATTGGTGGCTGACTAAATACTTTTTTGCCCCACTGAATATACTAGGCGGTGTCAGAGGAAGGCCCAAAAAATGTCTAAGACTACAGTCACCCAAGTTGTAGACTGTTCTCTCTGCTACCACACGGCAAGCGGTACCGGAGAACCAACTCTAGGTCCAAAAGGCTCCATGACAGCTTCTACCCCCAAGCCAGAAGGTTACTGAACAATTAATGAAATGGCCACCCAGACAATTTGTATTGACACCCCCCTCCCCTTTGTTTTTACACTGCTGCTACTCTCTGTTTATTATCTATGCAGTCACTTTACCCCTACCTATGAACAAATTACATCGACTAACCTGTACCCCCCCACATTGACTCGGTACCCCCTGGGCCCACGAGTGGCGCAGCGGTCTAAGTCACTGCATCTCAGTGCAAGAGGCGTCATTACAGATCCTGGTTCGATTCCAGGCTGCATCACAACCGGCCGTGATTGGGAGTCACATAGGGTGGCGCACAACTGGCCCAGCGTAGTCTGGGTTTGGTCGTGGTAGGTCGTCATTGTAAATTGACTTGCCTAGTTAAATAAAAAGGTTACATTTAAAAATGTTAAATTGTTTTAAAAAAATAGCCATGTTATTGTTATTTGATTACTTAATTATTTAGCACATATTTTCGAGTGTTATAGCAAAGGGTCTGAATACTTATGTAAATAAGGTATTTCTGGGGGTTTTTAAAATACATTTGCAAAAATGTCTAAAAAACAGTTTTTGCTTAGTCATTATGGGGTATTGTGTATTGAAAATATTTATTGAATCAATTTTAGAATAAGGCTGTAAAGTAACAAAGTGTGGAAAAAGTCAAGGGCCCACAAAGCTCATCACTAAGCAAAGGACCCTGGGACTAAAGGGTAGGCAACAACATCTCCACCCCACTGATCCTCAACACTGGGGCCCCACAAGGGTGCGTTCTCAGCCCTCTCCTGTACTCCCCGTTCAGCCATGACTGCGTGGCCATGCACGCCTCCAACCCAATCATCAAGTTTGCAGACGACACTACAGTGGTAGGCTTGATTACCAACGACGAGACGGCCTACAGGGAGGAGGTGAGGGCCCTCGGAGTGTGGTGTCAGGAAAATAACCTCACACTCAACGTCAACAAAACAAAGGAGATGATCGTGGACTTCAGGAAACAGCAGAGGGAGCACCCCCCTATCCAAATCAATGGGACAGTAGTGGAGAAGGTGGAAAGTTTTAAGTTCCTCGGCGTACACATCACGGACAAACTGAAATGGTCCACCCACACAGACAGCGTGGTGAAGAAGGCGCAACAGCGCCTCTTCAACCTCAGGAGGCTAAAGAAATTTGGCTTGTCACCAAAAACACTCAAACTTTTACAGATGCACAATCGAGAGCATCCTGTCAGGCTGTATCACCACCTGGTTCGGCACCTGCTCCGCCCATAACCGTAAGGCTTTCCAGAGGGTAGTGAGGTCGGCACAACGCATTACCGGGGGAAAACGACATGCCCTCCAGGACACCTACACCACCCGATGTCACAGGAAGCCCAAAAAGATGATCAAGGACAACAACCACCTGAGCCACTGCCTGTTTACCCACTATCATCCAGAAGGCGAGGTCAGTACAGGTGCATCAAAGCAGGGTCCGAGAGACTGAAAAACAGCTTCTATCTCAAGGCCATCAGACTGTTAAACAGCCACCACTAACATTGAGTGGCTGCTGCCAACATACTGACTCAAATCTCTAGTCACTTTAATAATTAAAAAATTGGATGTAATAAATGTATCACTAGTCACTTTAAACAATGCCACTTCATATAATGTTTACATACCTTACGTTACTCATCTCATATGCATATACTGTACTCTATACCATCTACTGACGTTCGGCCATTGCTCATCCATATATTTATATGTACATATTCTTATTCATTCCTTTATACTTGTGTGCAAAAAGGTACTTGTTAGATATTACTGCATGGTCAGAACTAGAAGCACAAGCATTTTGCTACACTCGCATTAACATCTGCTAACCATGTGTATGTGATCAATAACATTTGATGTCTGTTGACAATATAATGGCATAATGATCCACAGTGGGTGAAGGTCAGAGCCACATCTCTTTATTTGACTCTGGCAAAGGTGTTTTATTGTGCTGCAGCCATAGAAATCCACCATGAGTTTAATTGCCAGGGTTAGAGGCCCATTAAGCCCCTTCTACAGATTCTATTTATATGGCTGCATCCACGTCGCCCAAAAATTAAAGGTACAAGATGGCGCCAATAGACATGGTCGCCCTGTTCATGGCTCCTAAGCAACTTTGTTACAAGCATATCGCTACACCCGCAACAACATCTGCTAAACATGTGTATGCGATCAATACATTTGAAATTATTTGAACAATAAAAGATCCCCTGAATCAAAACCTTCTTTGAGCAGTTGTGTCTGTCACTTGTGTGTACTTAACCAGAGTGTACGTTTATGTTTAGTGCGCGATGACAGACCAAACATTCAGGGGTTTTTTTCCCTTCTCTTCTGGGTTTTCTCCCAAACATTCTGTGTTAATTTGCCACCAGCATCATCACATCTGCGCTTCTGCCAAAATTTCACACAGCAGATGTCAGGACTCATGGTTGGAGCAGAGTAACAAACACAGCAGACAGACTGTGCATGTTTCCCATGCTCATACTACTGCATGCCCAATACATTACTTATTTCTAAGTATACTGAACAAAAATAAACGCAACATGTAAAGTGTTGGTATCATGTTTCATGAGCTGAAATAAAAGATCCCAGAAATTTCCATACGCATAAAAAACATACTTCTCTCAAATTTTGGGCGCAAATTTATTTACATCCCTGTTATTGAGCATTTCTCCTGTGCCAAGATAATCCATCCAGCCAGGTGTTGCATATCAAGAATCTGATTAAACAGAATGCTAATTATACAGGTGCACCTTGTGCTGGGGACAGTTAAAGGCCACTTTAAAATGTGCAGCTTTGTCTCACAAAACAATGCCACAGATGTCTCAAGTTGAGGGAGCGTGCAATTGGCAGCTGATGAAACTGGGTTTACACAACTGAAGAATTTCTTCAAACTGTCAGAAACTGTCTCAGGGAAGCTCATTTGCATGCTCGTTGTCCTCACCAGGGTCTTGACCTGTAGCGTCGCTAGCTGACGTCAACGTTGTGAACAGAGTAACCCATGGTAGTGTTGGGGTAATGGTATGGGCAGGCATAACCTACGGACAACGAACACAATTGCATTTTATCGATGGCAATTTTAATGCACAGAGATACCGTGACAAGATCCTGAGGCCCATTGTCGTGCCATTCATCTGCAGCCATCACCACGTTTCAGCATATAATGCACAGCCCCATGTCTCAAGGATCTGTACACAATTCCTGGAAGCTGAAAATATCCCAGTTCTTCCATGGCCTGCATTCTCCCCAGACACGTCACCCATTGAGCACGTTTGGGATGCGCTGGATCGACGTGTACGACAGCATGTTCCAGTTCCCGCCAATATCCAGCAACTTCGCACAGCCATTGAAGAGTGAGACAACATTCCACAGGTCACAATCAACAGCGTGATCAACTCTATGCGAAGGAGATTTGTGTCACGCTGCATGAGACAAATGGTGGTCACACCAGATACTGATTGGGTATCTGATCCATGCCACCTTTTTTTTTAAGGTATCTGTGATCAACAGATGCATATCTGTATTCCCAGGCATGCAAAATCCATAGATTAGGGCCTAATGAATTTATTTTAAATTGACTGACTTCCTTATATGGAACTGTAACTCAGTAAAATCTCTGAAATGGTTGCATGTTGCGTTTATATTTTTGTTCAGTGTAGTATGCTAGTGACCGTCCGTTGACCTGAAGAAAGGTCATAGGTAAAGCAAGTGAATTAAAGGTGAAGCAACAGGGCAAGGTGCACAGGGGGTGGGGGCCCTGGGTGTACATTTTGGTTTTGCCCTAGCACTACACAGCTGATTCAAATAACCAACTCATCCTCAAGCTTTGATTATTTGAATCAGCTGTGTAGTGCTTCAACCAAAACGTGGATAATTTTTTATTTATTCTCATTATAACCCATATATGATCATTATAGTCTAAAGACCAGCTTTCCCATGAGCTCCATTTCAGACACCCACCAGTTGGCAGACAGAACTCATGAGCTGCAGGAACGGGAGGATGGTGAGTACTGCAACCCACAACACTGACAGCTCGTGTTCATATACAGTGGCATTATTAAGCCATTCAAATTCAGTGGAAGGAAAGAGAAGATAAGCGGAGTGGGCGGGGAACCGTTGAGTGAAGCTAGCATGGGCCTGGGAGCTGAACAGGGACTAAATTTGGGGAAAGCGGAATTTTATGCAAATCTTCCCCGATATCGCAGCGTGAGTGACCAATCGAAGCTCGCCATAACTTTCAGCCCCTACTGGATTTGCTGACAATGGCTGTTGATACCAAGCTCTACCTAGGTTGCTTGCTAGCACCCCCATGAAGGTGAAGCTAGCATGGCTAGCCGAGTGCCACTAGTACAGTCTATCTTGGCCGTGAGGCTTACAGAGCAAACTCGGTGAAGGAGCTCTCTCCTCATTGGCTGAGCGAGTGTGGAGTTCGGTGAGGTGGGAGACAATCGAGTGGCCTTTCTTCTTTGTAGCTATTAATTTACAGGCCAATACACTGCTGCATGTCTACAATGGATGCCGATGCACAGGATCTGTGTCATGGCCCAAGTTAGATGAGATAATTATCACCGCAAGTGAAAGTGGTCAAGAGGTCAACAGGCTTAACTTGAAAGTGGTCAAGAGGTCAACAGGCTTAACTTGACTATAAATAAACATGTTTTTTGGGATTGCAGCCCTACTTTAGGGCCAAGTTACCCCAGATGACCACTGACTGACCAGCTGGTTTTGAGTGTGCCCCATGTATCACATTACAGAGCAGAATATTATATAAAATGTCCTCATGTCAGCATATTCTCTATCACTCTTTAATAACCATGTCCCTTCCCATCTCCCATACTCAATGGACTCAAGATAATTAATTAATGATATGCATTTCTGGCCAAAGATGTGCGAGAGAAACAATTCTCCCAGTTACTGAAATCAAACACCATCCCACTCTGATTTATGTGCAAAACAAGATTTGTACCTAATTTACTGTCTACCCGATTTAAAAAAAAATAGCAATTGTTAATGACAAAGGGAACGCAGAACATCTGAATTCAGGAAAAGATGTTCAGGTGAATGAACTTCAGCCTTTATCAAGTCTTGCAGTAGGAGTGGCCAGGTGTCATGTGGTGTTTGTTCCACTATCTATAAACGTCAAGATAGGTTCACCAGCCTATGGAAAGCAGCGCGTTATGACAGGCAAGGTATTTGTCTTGCAGTCTTCGACGATTAAGAACTTCAGTAGAATAAGTTTGAAATGGTTTCTGTAAATAGAGTATAGGTTGCACAGCTGTGTAAATAAAAACGAGCGCGTCAAGACTAGAGCAAAAATGGCCCTGAAGTTTTCCTAAATCGGATTTAACCCAGATCAGAATTTCCCGCTTCGGATTGTGACTGGAACGCGCTCGGATTTACCACCAAAAGCTGTCTTTCTTTAGACCCAACAGTACACATTTGCTTTGAAATACGTTTATTTAAGTTTTTTTTCCAAGAGTGGAGAATGCATCCTGGCAATTGTCGAATGAATGGAGGTGGTGGACTCGATGGTGGAGACGAATCCGTATTTGGGACGATCACGCTAGAGGATCTGGAATCTTTTTCGGAAGACCAGCTGTCAGATTCGGGCAATGGAAGTCTGGAAGAGGAGAGTGAGACGATGGAGGACGAAGGGCAGCAAGACCGATTGCTGCGCTACTGGCAGGACGCTGCTCGAGGACACCAAGTCGAAGTGCCTCGAGGTAAAGCATTTGGGATTTAGAGCACACACTGTGCAGTTCGAATTTAGAAAGTAGTGGATTTTGTATGGGCAATTATGTTGGGGCAATGCTATATGGACAGTATAAACAAAACGGTTGACACCGTTTATTGTGACAACAATTGTGCAAAGTTGGCTACTTTTGTTTTTATTCCCGTTTCATCGATTGACCTAGTTCTGCGTGAGAGATCTGCCGCGAACTCGAACTATTCCTGTAGTCGACGTCATCAGGGTGCCAGACGCTACTTTTTTTTCCACAAATAGACATACAGTGATCATCATTAACCTCTTAAACCATTGTCGACGTTGTTTAAACTCTCCGTCGATGTTGACGGCTGTCAAAACAGTGCATTGTGGGTAATGTGCTGTGTCCCAGCCAAGAAACGGGACACATTGTATCAGGGCTCAAGACAATGTATACATTCACAAAAACGGTACTATTGTCACTAGGCTAGTTAAGGAACACTGAAATGTATAAAATATGTATAATGTACTAGAGCTACATGAAATCCTAGGCTGTGAAATGCTAATGTCATGTGTGAAAATGAGGGGCTAGTCTAGTAAAATGAGTGCTTGTAGCAGCAACATGACAGATTTCACTTAAAGCCCCTGATCCTTTTGCCCCTCAACAAACCCTGATCCAACAGATTACCACTCTGCAAGCCATTTTGGCAGGCATCCGCATGCGGGGTCACTGTTCATATCTCTTCAACACATTATGCCAATGACATTTTAAGAAATGCATCGGTTAAGAAATAGTTTTCCTAACAAATCTTGAAGGTGGGAAAATGGTCTGGTGACAAGTCAGTGGAAAAACTCAATGGAAAAAGAGTTACATTTCAATAAAACTGTATTCATCCCTGAGGGACAATAATTTATGTGCATACAAGGAGAGGGAAATAGGACTGATCAGGGGTCAGTGAATGTTGAGGTCAAACCGCCCCCTATTCAAGATTTACCGTTAGGTTGTAATGTTATCAGTGGGGAGTGTTTGTTTTCGCGGGGATGACAGGCATGGATAGTTTTGATAAAAGAAAATTCCACTTAAAAAAACAAACATTTACAGAGCCTCTGCAGTACCTCTGCTGACTCCTGTTTGAATACCCCAGCTGAAAAAAATAATAATGCAGAATTGAACAGTAATAGCTGAAAAATGGGCCAAATTTAGCCTGTGGATGGTTTTACCCCCCAAGTTGAGCCAATAAAAAAAAACACCTGGAAATCAGATCCAGGTGATTTTTATTTAAGACATCTGTTCAAGTATTCCCATGCATAATAGAAAGAAACGTGATCGTATACAAATGTAAGCAAGGTTTGAAATTGTTTTTGTCAAACATATTTTGGTCTTCTTGAGGTCAATTTGCCATCATGTTCCTGCCGCCCGACCATCCTCAAGGAAAAGGAGGGAGGGGGGAATAAAAACATATCGGCCCGTGGCTGAATCTAGTTGATGATCCCTGCCACACAGCCTACAAAAATCCCAGGTTGAAAGACACTGTTCTGTTCTGGAGAATGTGAATATGTAGTCCTGAATTGAACACCCCTGTAAGGTTAACATGAGGCAACAACACTGAGTGACCCAATTTCCCCTGTCTGCATGTACAGTAAAACAAAGGACAGGCCCCCTATTGCACACACAAGCCAGATGGCTGGCTGTACTGCAACCCCGATTTGTACCCAAAACTGCTTATATTTCTGAAAGGAAACGGAGCAAAATTGTGCCTGACCTACTAGGTCGTCTGGAATGCAGACTGTGTTTGCAGCAGGCAGCAAAATGACAGAGGGCTGAAAGGGTACACCCAGACTGGGCTGTCTATGCTGCTGTCCCCAGAGCAAAGTCAAAACCTCTGAGCCTAAATAGTACTACTGCTGTTCAGTCTACATTCTAGGTATCCCCTCCACTACAGTCCAGTAGAAAAGTATGTATGTTCAGTAGGGAACACGCCAGAGTCGAGCCAAAACCTCTGAGCATGACTAGTATCACTGTTTTATCTCAATTCTAGCAATTCAATCCTGCAGTCGGGTTGTGTTCAGTAGGGCACACTACTAAAACATTATTGGACATATCCACAGCCCCTCTGTGTTTTTGAGTTGGTTTTCTCAAATGTATTGCCTAATGAACACAACTAGGGCTGCGCGATATCAAATGAATTAGATTAATTCTAATGTATGTTTTGACACTATATTCCAAAAGCCTATTGTAAGAATAAAGTTTTATTTTATGAGCGTTTATGTTCACTTGTTGTCTTTTTGGTCATCTTTTTTGCGTCTTCTGTGCAATAGCTTGTAGGCTGTGTACCTTCCAATTTTCTCTCTCTCTCACTCACACACACACACCAAGCCACTTACAGAAAAACAGATGAGAGATCACTTTTTCCTCTCTGACAAGCGGATTGAACTCGCTATTTGCATTTGAGGTTTGGTCCAACAGAAAATCGGTCATATAGAAACAAACACATTGAGACATTTTACTGTAATAAAGAATTCAACCTTTTTATGTTTCAACTCCTCAAATTGCGAGTAGAACAGACACTACTAAAAACTAGTATGAATGAACATAGATTCTGGAAAATATATGCTTGGTTTGTCTCGTGCGGTTCCGCTAGCAGCATTTTAGCAGAAGACTGTTATTCTAGCTGTCTAGTCTGTTTTATAGATGATCGATAAGCATAAAACACAATTATATAAAGGAATTGGCAACTCTCATTCGGAGAAAGGTAGGCCACTTGATTTCACATCTGAAGAAAGTGGACAAGCATGCTTTTCAAACAGTTGGAGACAGAAGGATGTGTTCATAACAATGCAACTGTTCTACCTTTGTTAGCAAATAGATCCAAGTTGGCTAAACTTGAAGTATAAACAATTTAGCTGGCTACTCACTAGCACGTGTGTTTGATACCTGTGTCTATTTTCTAATGCCTGCTACAAGAAGTTAGTCATTATTATTGAATGTGCATTATGCATGGTTCTGGGAAAATTTAATGCATTTTTCATAGGCTTATATTTAGCCCTCAACTATAAAACCCACTCATTTAATTATTCTATGTATAATTTCACAAGCTCTGATTAGAGATTATTGCTGACTGTCAAATGCAGTGTATTTGACCTTTTAAATTGTACAAGAAAGCTTATTTAGAGAAACACTACATGACAAAGTATTGAACATCTCATTCCAAAATCATGGGCATTAATATGGAGTTGCCCCCCCCCCTTTGCTGCTATAACAGCCTCCACTCTTCTGGGAAGGCTTTCCACTAGATGTTGGAACATTGCTGCAGGGACTTGCTTACATTCAACCACAAGAGCATTAGTGAGGTCGGGCACTGATGTAGGGCGATTAGGCCTGGTTCGCAGTCGGCGTCCAATTTATCCTGGAGGTGTTCGATGGGGTTGAGGTCAGGGCTCTGTGCAGGCCAGTCAAGTTCTTCCACACTAATCTCAACAAACCATTTTCTGTATGGATCTTGCTTGGTGCATGGAGGCATTGTTATGCTGAAACAGGAAAGGGCTTTCTCCCAAACTGTTGCCACAGAGTTGGAAGCACAGAATCATCTAGAATGTCATTGTATGCTGTAGGGTTAAGATTTCCCTTCACTGGAACTAACGCGCCCTAGCCCGAACCATGAAAAACAGCCCCAGACCATTAACCCTCTGCCACCAAACTTTACAGTTGGCCTATGCATTGGGGCAGGTAGCGTACTCCTGGCATCCGCCAAACCCAGATTTGTCCATCGTACTGCCAGATGGTGAAGCGTGATACAACGCGTTTCCACTGCTCCAGAGTCCAATAGCGGCAAGCTTTACACCACTCCAGCCGACACTTGGTATTGCGCATGGTGATAGGCTTGTGGTGCGGCTGCTCTGCCATTTTATGAAGCTCCCGACTAACAGTTCTTGTGCTGACGTTGCTTCCAGAGGCAGTTAGGAACTCGGTAGTGAGTGTTGCAACCCACCACTTCAGCACTCGGTGGTCTCATTCTGTGAGCTTGTGTGGCCTACCACTTTGCGGCTGAGCCATTGTTACTCCTACACATTTCCACTTCACAATAACAGCACTTAGAGTTGACCGGGGCAGCTCTATCAGAGCAGAAATTTGATGAACTGACTTGATGGAAAGGTGGCATCCAATGACGGTGCCACGGTGTTCTTCAGTAAGGCCATTCTACTGCCAATGTTTGTCTATGGAGATTGCATGGCATTGTGCTCAATTTTATACAACTGTCAGCTGTGGCTAAAATAGCCAAATCCAGTCATTTGAAGGGGTGTCTACATAATTTTGTATATATCGGGAATCGCCCATAAGTCAGAAAAAAATAAAATAAAATAAAGATATGATTATTAGGCCATATCACCCAGCCCTAAACACAACCCAGATTGAAGTAGGCTTGTGTCAAAGCCACAGGTTAGAAATTAATGCCCTTTTGTTTGGATGTGTAGGCTGCTGAACACTGAGTTATGGTATGCTGCTTATAGAGTTCCAGTTGGCTGGGACTCCTGCCTGTTCCCTCTCTCCTCTGACTAATTAACTTGAGACTTAGCATGGAGCCGCCGTTGAGGCATTAAAAGGCTTAACAGATAAGCTATAGCCTAACCTGATCTGGTTAAGGGAAAGCTTGGGCTATTAAATCCTGTCCTGAAATACTGTGGGTTACAATGTTGTACAGTAAACCTCTGCCCACTCCCCCACTCGCTCTTGGGCTTTGAATGGTGCTCAAAAGGTGTTTTAGTCAATTTATTAAGATCTTCCCGTCTGTGTCCATTGTAATACCACCATAGTAAAACACTGACAGACTACACTTTGGTTTGCGCAACACTCGATTGAAGGAGTTTCTGAACTGTACATAGAAATGTCAATAAACATATTTCCACTAATAAAGATTAGGCTATACTGTACTATAGCCTAGCACTCATGTGAACAATACCCCTTCATACACTAGAGGTCATCTGTGTTTGAGAGATCTTTCACACTATTGGGCTGCAGACAGTTAGGCTTATGGTTACAAATGAAGGGAGAAGTTGAAACAGAGCTCACTCGTGGATTATTACGCTAATCTAGTATAACATTTGGTTTTGTATTCAGTTAGTACACCATGTATTCGTTCAGATCTCATTTTAGAATTACTGTTCTCTACCCTGACACTTGTTTAAACCATATCTGATGGAATTACCAAATTTTCAAAAATTGCAATTGCAATAAGCACCACCCAATAGCAATTAGATATCTGATACGACTCGTGCAGCCGTACAGTATTTAGTCAAATATGGTATATAGGGCCCAGCCCTATTCTCTCGTGTTATTGGGCACTGGGCATGATTGTAATCCAGCCCTCTAGTAAATTGTGACGAGCTCACAAAACTCTGTTTTGGATGAGACTGGCTTTATGACCAACATTATCCTATTTACACTTTGTAGCCAATTTTGACACTAGAATGAATGTTTCTGACTCATGTCTGCAGGTAGCCTAGCAGTTAAGAGTGTTGGGCCAGTTCAAATTCCCGAGCCGACTAGGCGAAAATTCTGTCTGTGCCCTTGAGCAAGGCACTTAACCCTAATTGCTCCTGTATGTCGGCAGGTTGCCTAGTGGTTAGAACGTTGGCCCAGTAACTGAAATGTTGCTAGATCGAATCCCTGAGCTGACAAGGTAAAAAAAAAATTGTTCTGCCCCTGAACAAGGAAGTTAACCCACTGTTCCTAGGCCATCATTGTAAATAAGAATTTGTTCTGACTTGCCTAGTTAAATAAAAAATAAGTCACTCTGGATAAGAGCATCTGCTAAATAACAAATAAAATATATATGCTGTTTTTAAACCAGAGAAGTTGGTTCTAAGGGGCACTTAAAGAAACAATGACCCTCCTTATCAAACATATTAGGGGACAGTCATAATGAGTCACCCATGTATGATCATGCACATCACCCCACCATCTTAGTCATCTACTGGCCATCTGCTCTCTATTGAAGTTGTAGGCCTAATGTGTTGAAATGACAATAGAGCCATTAGCCGATACCTTATCTGCTACAAATAGTTGGAGTGGGATACATTGCCGCACATGCAACTAAATAGTTTTGCTGTGCGACATGGAGTAAATCCTATATTAAATTACTTTTTAGTTATTGTAAGGCTTTGCTGTACCATTATTTCCAGAGCACAGATTTATTAGCGCCATGCTTGCACCATTAATGCAGCAAACTGCCGGTTTCTAAAGATCTGACCCATATTACCGGCGTAATGGTTCTTCCTCTGTCATGGGGAATTATAAAATAATCTACTTCTATGCAAATGTTGATGAGTACAATAAAAAGTGCTACATGGAAGGGAAACACATTTTCATGGCTTTACAGATGATGACGTCAGCCCCAAAAAAAGCTAAATAACTCAATGCATGCACACTTCTATTGAATATGCATTCACCTGTATTGAGAATAGGCCTATGATACATCTGGATTTACCCAGTTTATCAGTTTTATAGGCTTGGGTGGTATAATACACACACAATATACTTTTATTTATTTATAGCTACTTTAAGTAAATACCTGCAGTCAACTTATGCAAGCCTAAAGAAGATTGCATTCTTCATTTCACCGGTCACATTAGGAAGTTTACCTGTAGTTCCCAGTCAGTGGTATTTGTTTAAGCACACAACGACGAGAGAACGGCGCCTTGCATGTCACTCACTGTTGTGCAGCATGCGCCAGGTGACGTAGTTAATATCGTAACTTAAACTAAGTTACCTGCCTAAAGTGTTCTAAATGCCCTGCAGTTGTGCATTTGGTTTGCTAATTTAGTAGCTAGTTAGCTATCATGCTAAGTGGTGAGCTTCTTCCCAAATCAAGCTTTGTTTGGTAACAGTAGAGAAACCCCTCCTGAATCAAGAGCCTTGATGTCTAATTGTTTTGTGCATGCAGCAAACTGAGTAGCATTTTTGTTGTTACTTGTATATTTTATGAGCTGGGATGTCTGTCCTGCAAATACTTTAGGTCAGAACTGTAAAAAGTTTCCAATGCGCTCATTAGCATTCTCTATTGGATTTTACATGTACTTGTTAGCATTGCTAACCTTCGGATTCCAGAGGCTGTCGGGTATGAAATTAGTGCCCCTTGTGTTCAGTGCCGGTATTGCAAAACATCCCGGGATGACACAAGGTCGATATGAAGGTATGACAATCTGGATACTGCCCAAGCCTACTGTAGACTAAACACTATAGGCCAGCGGTTCCCAAACTATTTTGACCCACGACCCCAATTTGATATCTGAAAATTCTCACGACCCCAACCATGTGAAATGTAATTAATGTAATTAACAACCAATATTTACTTTTTGATTTGGGGTAATGGCCATCAATTGAAAAACTAACATTATTTCTGATTGTCTTCTCAACTCACCGTCACATACTTTTAAATGTGGGGCTATGACAGTCAATTGGAAATTAGTCTGGCGTTACATCTAACATGGATCGATATTTGATTTTAATGCAGGCGAGCACACTGAATCCAGCTTCACACAGATATGAGCTGGCGATGGGTACCATGAGTTTTATGGTGCTTTCAAGACAACTGGGAACACAAGGTCAAATCATGACGTCACTGATCTTCAGGTCGGAAAGTCGGAGCTCTAAAATGAGGCCAGAGTTGAATGACTGTTCAAAAGATTTTTCCCACAGCTAGTTTCCTTTCTCCCGAGTTCCCAGTTGTCTTGAACACTCATTAGTTTCCCATTAGTTTTGACCGCTGCATTAAAGCACGGAGGGAGGCGGCAGGTATTCCCTTTGAATCAAACACAAACTCCTAAGTGACCAGTGAATACGTTGTCAGCAGCATTCGGCCACTTGACAGTTCGATTTCACTTAACGGCATGTCAACTGAGCCATGATCATAGTCAAGCGGTTTGGGAAGTAGGTACCAAAATGCTCTTTCAAGCTTTGGAGGCGAGCAGTCATTACTCATGTGGGAAACTTACTGATGCTGTTTTCTGTTATAAACATGCACAGCCGAGGGAAGGGAGGCATTGTTCGCTAGTGTGTGGATTCAGAGCATAGCAGGCCTAGCCGTTCACCGTGGGAATGATTCAAGTGATCTAATTTTATCTTTCAAATTTGAATAATTTATTAGATTAAGGTTCACCACACAAAATTGTCTCTCAAAATCATGTATATATTTCCCTTCAGGATTTTGGAAATTCTCCCGCGACCCCATTTTTATATCGGACGACCCCTAGTTTGGGAATGGCGACTATAGTCTATAGACTGCAATAGGAAACCAATACTTCTTGTACTACTACTAGCTACAGTCATGCCATAGGGGTCTATATTTCAGCACCTTGGCCTCTGCCTCAACTAGTTTGACCTCTTAGGCAGGTTGGCAGACAACACAACGTTTTTCTGAATCTATGGAGCCCAAGTCAGGATCGGAAATGTAAGAAAATGGGGTGTTTTGTTAGTAGCACTACAGCATTGTCATCAAGCATACAGCTTAACTCCACATTTGTTGTGCTTGAAGTTCGGGTTGCAAAATTCCCCACTCTTACCCAAAAACATGAAGGTCCTGGACTATGACGACCCTACTAGAAGCAACTCGATAAAAATGAACCAAGTCTGTTTTTATCTCAAACAGACATGGCCGAGCCCATCCAGCAGATCACCAGCAACAACAATGGACAACACGACCGGGAGCGTGTGCCCTTCACCCTCATCACTCATAAGGAGAAGGCAAGTCTATCTTCTGACAAATTCACCAACGAACAATATCTACTTTGCCAGCCCAGCAATAAGACTCATTGTAAAATGTGTGGTCCTGTTTGGCTGCAGGGATCACACATACTAAAAATGTATGTTACACTAAGTCTGCTAATTTTATAAACGTTTTATTATTGGACAATTCACTAAATTCTAGGCAATTGTCACACGCTTTGCAGAAAACAGATGTACACTAACAGTGAAATGCTTACTTACAGGTACATTTCCAACAATGAAGAGTTAAAGAGAAAAGCCAAAATAGTGACACCGAGGAATACAGCAAATGTGTAAAAAAATAACATGGCTATAGCTAAGGAGCAGAAAATAAGTTACATAGAGGCAGTACTAGTACCAAGTTGATGTGCAGGGATACAAGCTAACTGAGGTAGCTATGTACTGTACATTTACAATACCGGTCAAAAGTTTGGACACCTACTTATTCAAGGGTTTTGATTCATTGTTTTACTATTTTATACATTGTAGAATACTAGTAAAGACATCAACTATGAAATAACAAATGGAATCATGTAGTAAAGTGTTAAACAAATAAAAATATATTTTGATATTCTTCAAAGTAGCCATCCTTTGTCATTGACAGCTTTGCAAACTCTCTCAACCAGTTTAGCCTGGAATGCTTTTCCAACAGTCTTGAAGGAGTTCCCACATATGCTGAGCACTTGTTGGCTGCTTTTCCTTCACTCTGCGGTTCAACTCATCCAAATTGGGTTGAGGCCGGGTCATCTGTGGAGGCCGGGTCATCTGATCCCTCTTGGTCAAATATCCCTTACACAGCCTTGAGGTGTGTTTTTGGTTATTGTCCTGTTGAAAAAAATGTTAGTCCCACTAAGCCCAAAACAGATGGGGTTGCTGCGGTAGCCATGCTGGTTAAGTGTGCCTTGAACTCTAAATAAATCACAGACAGTACCACCAGCAAAGCACACCCACACCACCTCCTCCAAGATTCACGGTGTCCTCAGTTGCAACACTTACTACCGAGTTCCAATCTGCCTCTGGAGCAATATCAGCACAATAACTGTTCGTCGGGAAATCCATGAAATGGGTCTCCATGGCTGAGCACACAAGCCTAAGATGCAATGTCAAGTTTCGGCTGGAGTGGTGTAAAGCTCGCCGCCATTACTCAGTACTTTGTTGAAGCACCTTTTGCAGCGATTACAGCCTCAAGTCTTCTTGGCACACCTGTATTTGGGGAGTTTCTGCCATTCTTCTCTGCAGATCCTCTCAAGCTCTGTCAGATTGGATGGGGAGCATCGCTGCACAGCTATTTTCATGTCTCAGATGTTTGATCAGGTTCAAGTCGGTCTCTGGCTGGGCCACTCGATGGGTTATTAGCAATTGCGGGCGGGTGAACAAACCGCTGAACCACGCATCATTAATAGTGACTCAGCCAAATCCATGAGCCTGAGCCTTTGTCTGTCTATACAGTGTGGGGACGTGCTTTATGAGAAACGCCACTATGAGAAGGCCCACTGGGCGTGTATCACGGTTCACGAGGACACCTACGAGCAGAGCATCTGTTACGGTTTCATGAAGCTCATGAGATACATCTGCCAGCAGAACTCCTCAGGTGAGTCCAAAGCAGCCTTTACAGTTGTCATCGAGTCTTTATTCTTCAAACATCATCCTTGTTTAGCCAAATCTACTGCAGACTCTTGGTTGTTTGTGTCCTGTCCTTAGGTACCTACCTGGGTATGACCATCCCTATCCTGACGGTGATCCGCACGGACGAGAACCACTCTGTCTTGTCCAGTGACGTCACTGTGGCCTACTACCTGCCCACAGAATACCAAGCCCAGCCACCCCAGCCTTCTGACACTGAAATAAGCATTGACGAATGGCCTGCCACTACTGTATACACAAGGTTGGCGATTATGTTGTGCTGCCTGATACATTTTATGACAATACAATATGGAAGTAGATACATTAACATCAAATTGTAATCATTACTGGAGCCACTTTGTCAGTTTGAGGCATGAACAAGTTCAGTTTCTGGCAAACTGTTTCGGCCTGCAGTTAGCCAAGAAGTTAGCTTACTGGGAATCTCGGAACCAAATCGCATGTACGTAACTAGCTAGCTACTCTATTGGACACAAACATTTGTTAAGTCAGTCACGAGAGACTAACTAGCTAAAGTTATTGACATTATTTCAGTCAATCAGCCACCACTCCAACACTTTTTGTAGACATCATACAGTTGCTTCATGCTTCCAAATAAGACAAAGTGGCTCCAGTCGTGTTTCCATTTAGCCCATTGTGACATTCACTTTCATGGCATATTGTATTGGACAATCTCATTGGAATTTATACAGCAGAATGGGTAGGGAGGTTAAAATACCTTAAACGCACAGCTCCATTACTTGAATCAAATCTCATTAAATTCCTATGTGCCCCTTTCTCGCTCCAGGGCCTTCGCTGGTGCTACGAACGAGGTGACCATCATCAACGAGATTCGCACCATGGCGGAAGTGCTCGACTCCCCCGCCATATGCGTGAATGGCTCATTCATTGTCGCCGGCTACAC
This sequence comes from Oncorhynchus tshawytscha, assembly GCF_018296145.1. Classification (NCBI taxonomy): domain Eukaryota; kingdom Metazoa; phylum Chordata; class Actinopteri; order Salmoniformes; family Salmonidae; genus Oncorhynchus; species Oncorhynchus tshawytscha. The sequence continues at coordinate 43,185,416 of NC_056436.1, read as the reverse complement.
AAACCCCGCGGCGGTAAACCGACAGAACGAGATTTGGTTCCTGGAGCAGCCTTGAGGGCCAGCCTGACCTTGACCTCTCCTCCTGAACTTGACCCACCCAACACCCCGTCCTTATCTGACCCTACCGATTCACCCCTAATGGAAACCCCTTCCCACTTTAGAAAGAGAAGAGACTTTGGGACTTTGCTGAAAAAGGTCCTTATTACCAGTTCTGAGCAAGGCTGCATCATTTGGGTCCATTAATCCTCTAGAGTCTAAACCTGGAAGGGGGGGTTTGGGGTTCTACTAAGCTAACATATGGAATTGTTTTAAGATGGTCATACAAAGGATCACTTAGATATTCGATTTTAGGACCCAAAAATATTAAATTAGTTGATGAAACATTGAATTTGGCCTTAATGCTATTAGCCCATAAACACATTGAATTACAGATTCAGACAGGGAAAAACATCTACTGGAAGTTTGTTTTGAAGTGTCTGTCTTATATCTGAGAGATGAGATCTAGAAACTAGAGGTCGACCGATTATGATTTTTCAACGCCGATACCGATTATTGGAGGACAAAAAAAAACGATACGATTAAATCGGACGATTTTTAAAATGTATTTGTAATAATGACAATTACAACAATACTGAATGAACACTTATTTTAACTTAATACAATACATCAATAAAATCAATTTAGCCTCAAGTAGATAATGAAACATGTTCAATTTGGTTTAAATAATGCAAAAACAAAGTGTTGGAAAAGTAAAAATGCAATATGTGCCATGTAAGAAAGCTAACGTATAAGTTCCTTGCTCAGAACATGAGAACATATGAAAGCTGGTGGTTCCTTTTAACATGAGTCTTCAATATTCCCAGGTAAGAAGTTTTAGGTTGTAGTTATAGGAATTATAGGACTATTTCTCTCTATACCATTTGTATTTCATATTCCTTTGACTATTGGATGTTCTTATAGGCACTTTAGTATTGCCAGTATAACAGTATAGCTTCCGTACCTCTCCTCGCTCCTACCTGGGCTCGAACCAGGAACACATCAGCCACCCTCGAAGCAGCGTTACCCATGCAGAGCAAGGGGAACAACTACTCCAAGTCTCAGAGCGAGTGACGTTTGAAACGCTATTAGCGCGCACCCAGCTAACTAGCTAGCCATTTCACATCACATCGTTACACCAGCCTAATCTCTGGAGTTGATAGGCTTGAATTCATAAACAGCAGAGCTGCTGGCAAAACGCACGAAAGTGCTGTTTGAATGAATGCTTATGAGCCTGCTGGTGCCCATCATCGCTCAGACTGCTCTATCAAATCATAGACTTAATTATAACATAATAACACAGAAATATGAGCCTTAGGTCATTAATATGGTCGAATCCGGAAACTATCATCTCGAAAACAAAAAAAAATATTTCAGTGAAATATGGAACAGTTCCGTATTTTATCTAACGGGTGGCATCCATCAGTCTAAATATTCCTGTTACATTGCACAACCTTCAATGTTATGTCATAATTACGTAAAAGTCTGGCAAATTAGTTCGCAATGAGCCAAACTGTTGCATATACCCTGACTCTGCGTGCAATGAAAGCAAGACAAGTGACACAATTTCATCTGGTTAATATTGCCTGCTAACCTAGTTTTCTTTTAGCTAAATATGCAGCTTTAAAAATATATACTTCTGTGTATTGATTTTAAGAAAGGCATTGGTGTTTATGGTTAGGTACACGTTGGAGCAACAACAGTCCTTTTTCGCGAATGCGCACTGCATCGATTATATGCAACGCAGGACACGCTAGATAAACTAGTAATATCATCAACCATGTGTAGTTATAATGATTGATTAAGTTTAATGCTAGCTAGCAACTTACCTTGGCTTCTTACTGCATTCAAGTAACAGGCGGGCTCCTCGTGAGGCAGGTGGTTAGAGCGTTGGACTAGTTAACCGTAAGGTTGCAAGATTGAATCCCTGAGATGACAAGGTGAAAATCTGTCGTTCTGCCCCTGAACAAGGCAGTTAACCCACTGTTCCTAGGCCTGTCTCATGATCTGACAAACACCGCTGTAGCTCTGCCACTTCTCACCGCTGTTGCGGAAGGCCGATTTTGACGGATGTGGTGGATTGAGACGCAGCCCAAGCAAAAATATATTTCTAGCTTAATTTTTATGTTGATTTTTTTTAATGCTAATTTGATTTGTGGGGCTGCAGAAACTGACTCAAGGGTTAACACCTTTTTGATAGGCCAACTACTGATTCTACTCTGCACCTCTGTTCTCCTCACAGTCTTGACCTCCTCCGAGAGGTGAGGAGCCAAGTGACGTTTACTTGAAATTGTGAAAAGTGGGTGGATATGTAATTCTTGCACCAGTCACTGTAAACCTCAAAGAACTTGAAACTTTACTGTCAGCGTTAGGTAGGTGGGTGGGGGGTACCTAATTGCAATCTTCACCATGATGACTACCAACTTTAGACAATTTAATGCGATAGGAGGGTGGATTTATTAGCAGTGAAGATATGTAAAGCAGGCCATTTTATTTCTGTCAAGGACACACTGAAGATGCAACATAACGACATGTAGACAAACACAGAACTGTATAAACATGTATTGAAACGGCCAACAGTCAATCCAGATTTTCATATCGTCAAACAGTCCTTCTCTCATCCCGGGATTTATGGTATTACCGCCTCAGTACACAAGGGGGCACTAAAACAATGCCCATTGTGCATCTATTACCAGAAGGCTAACAAAATTAGCACAAACTAATAGCGAATTTCAATAGCAGCTACTAGCTAAATATGCTAACGAGCGCAAAGACAGGCAATCCAGCTCAAAGTTAAACAAGTATAGGTAGTAGCTACCGAATGTCTTTTTGTCAGTTTGGACATTTACGAGCGAATGTGAACAAGAGACATTGTGCAAATGAACAAAGTTTTGAAGCATGCTTGTCATAAGGGAGTGGTATGTGTACAGCGGTATCTATGTGGAGTCGCTAGGGCAATGGGTCTGCCTGCCTCGCTCAGATAAATAGGGGGCAGGAGTAGACTGACCGAGAAGGTAAAAAAATAAATGCAAGGAAATCAAAATACCCATCCAAAGCGCTTTGACTTCTCAAACACGGCAGAAAGCTAGCACTATATGATGCCCATTCACTTACTTAGCTAACTAACAAGATAAACCAAATGCACAGCTGGACTCACAAGCACTAGCTTTCTCCCATTGTGCTACTTACAAACAAAAATGATTAGCTCAACTGTTCTGGGGAACTACGGTAAGCTTCATAATGTGACCGGTGAAATGAAGAACATAAAGCAGGTTATCTCCTAAGTTGACAGCAGGTACAAATATTCAATAAATAGTTTCGACAGTATTGAAAAACCATCGTGGCTTTTTCCAAATACCCCGCTATACAGCCAAAGCACTGTGAGAAAGAGAAAAAAAACATTACTACAAACCAAAAACATTGACCTTTGCTGTATGACAATCAAGCATGCCATCTGCTGCATACTACATTTCTCTATGATTGGAGTCAACGCATTCCTCATTCTTAAAGCCGGGGTTCCTTATGCCATTAATCCTTGGGAGGGTTTCCTAAATGTTTTTTCAGGTTGCCTAAGTCCAAACAGTGAAAAATATTCTTTGGGCTGATAACTTTTTGGACAATGGAAAAATGATTTCAGTGTAAACTTAAACTACTAAATAAAACTAGATAAATGGACCTATATTTTATTTTTATTTTTGAGAACTAACAATCACCTAAAGGAAATAAATGTTTAAAAAATGCCAAAAACTATTCATTTAGCAGTATAGATTGTTTTAAAGCATAGTAACACATTAGCCATGGCAAAATGCAATAGAACTGTAGGAAATTAGCTTTAAAAAGGTAGACTCAGCTAAATGACATTGCCATGAGCAGCAGCGCAAATATTGAGATGAGCAAGATGCAAGACTTCGCTCTCAATCATACACACAGTTATCTGCACATGTGCACAGGTTCGCTTCACTCTTACAGCGTTGGCGCCACGGAACCAAAAGAGCGGAAATGTACCCACTATGCGGTTTACTTTCTGCACGCTGACGGCCTGACCGTTCCCCTGCTATGCCTACCAACTAAGCCTCTTTTTGATACAGAAAAACCCTGCTTAAAGACGATGTTCAAACTACAGTACAATATTACTTCTTTCTGTCTCTTTACATACGGTTCCAATCCAGACATTGCTTTGTGTCAACGTTTGTGCACGCTTCTCATCAGCAGTGCCAGGTAACAAGTAACATTGAAAAGAGAGGAAAAGCATAGAGCACTTAAATAGAGCAACCTATCGTGTATACACACACTGTGTTTAGTATTTTTATTCTAAGTAAGAAAAGTTAACTTTTTTTTAGTTCACAGCATTTAACAATTAACCCAATTTAACAAAACTCCATTAACTCAAAATAAGATTTTAGGAGGTATTATCTATCTTCACAAATATTTTGTAATAAAACCAATGACTAAGTGGATTAATTTAACATCAAAGTGATCATTTGTATAATATCTATTTTGTTGACTCAACAATACATAGATCTATCATTCTTGTTTTAGAGGAGAATTAGGCCTATACTGATTAACACCGGACTATATAGTAAAGTAGCTGTGACGACGTCAGTCACAGACAGTACTGTATGTCAGGTAACTAACTGTACCTTGCCAAATCATCACTGTGTGAAGACTTGTTCAGGAGATCATCTTTCTTTCTCATTGCCCAGTGTAGATTAATGACCATTCATAACCTTTATTTCACCACGCACCAAATTCAGCAGCATGTAAACTAACAGGATCTCAATCACTTCAAATCGCCAAGTCCAGTCTAAATGTAGTTCTGAGAAATTGTTGTCCCCATCATTTTATGATCAGCATAGTGATATAACACGCACCTTTTAACCAATTTGTTCCAGTTAAATCTGCATTGTGTGATTTCAACCATGATGGTGGGGATGGACATTTCCCAATAATAACCCAGACTACCAGTATACAAAAAAGCTTGATTAGTCGTGTTCAGACACACGAAAGCAGATCCACAGCTGTAAAGTTTAGTTTCAAACCTATCTGGCACCAGTGAGCATGGAAATGGCACCATGCTGAAGGCTATTCAAAAACCTGAAGGTGAGATGGGAGCATATGAGGTTACTAAGCCCCAGCTCAGTGCCTGAGAGAGCAGGAAATCTCCAGAGGGAACATCTGACATGTCTGCCAAATGACTTAATTCCCACTCAAAATACATAACCTACAAAAGAGGGAACGGAAATAAATATTCTTTCCCATGACAAGGGAATAATTGTGGGCTCAATTACTTGTGTGAAACACAATCCCTCACAAGCGGGATCCCATGCACAATATATCATGGTACCTCAAGTAGGCTCAGGCTGTCACATTGATACTATGCAATGAGGCGCCCAGGGAGAGGCAAACATACCACTGTTAGTCAATGTTGAGGGCAACTAGTCTAGACCATGGAGGAGATGCTTGCCGTGGCAAACCTACTTTGAGTGAGTCAATGTTGAGGCCATGGCATCTTGTCTAGACCATAAACCATGAAAGTAACTTTGGAAATTCAGCACATCAGACAAGAGGTGCACCAACTACAGGCGGCACCACACGGGTCCAGTCTCCTCCTCGCCAGAGGCTGTCTGGAATGCTGGATCATGGGGAGCACCTATCGGAGCGTTCATTTATCTGATTCGCATAGCAGCCTGTCACTTCAGCTCCAGTGGCTTGACAGGTGACACTGATTGAGGTTGGAGCTACAGTGCTGGATGAGTAGCTGGTGGATTGGCCCTTTGCTCTACAGCCACAACATTCTACCACTCCAGCCAATTGAGACCAATTAGTCTGAAATGGGCACATTGACAAACAACTACAGTGCACCCTGGTATGCAGCTTCTGACTATATTGTTAGAAATAATAAATTAAGTTGTACCACACTGAGATGGCAAAAGAGATTGTTTACTCCCAAGTACGGGACAGTTGAAATAAAACATCCTGCAATAACAAATCTCAGACAGATGATGGTGACAGTGCACCAACACAAATATCACATAACCCAGGATCAAAAGGGAACCAGCCTCAAAAAGCCACTCCTTCACCACAAAGTTCAAAAAGCTAACAAAACATAGACGTTATTATTGTGTCTTGGAAGGCTCTACAGCTGTCATACAGATAGGAACACTGTTTACCTTTCTAGTTGACATAAGCTACATCACATTTCCAGGAAAACAATCTGTGCCACCAAGTCTGATATGAGAGGATCTATGGTGCTTACCTGTAGGTAGAGGGCCTGGTGCCCGGCCAGCGACTCCCCCAAGGGAACCACCACCTTCTCCAGGCTGCGCTGGTGGGAGTGGGCCTGGATGTCAGGACTCTCTTCAGACCGCAGCTCAATGTGGGAAATCAGCAGGTTGGATATGACTTGCTGCACTGACTGCAGAGGAAGACAGTCAGGAGTGAGTTGATAGATTTCTAGGAAGTAGGTAATTTGGGTGATAATCCTACACAATGTGAATACTATTGAGGTGGAATATAATTTCTGTTCTCTTGTAAATGGTTGAAGTGGTACATCATTACAGAATGCCAGTGCATAATGTCATGTTAGTCCATTTAATACCCTTTTGAAAGCATCATAAGGTCAAAATAATAGTTGTAAACATCCTCAGTGTTGTGGAAGAGGCTGTGCTGCTCACATTTGTGTCTCCACCTGGCGTGGCGCTGAGTGCCAGGATGCGAAACTGTTGAGTCTGGCTCCCCAACTGTCTCACCACCTGAGGAGAGAAGCAGTGACAACATGCTATTATTCCCGCAATTTAACAGTCACTAGAGAATAGATTTAAGGTGTCACAAAAACAATATCTGAGAAATAACATGGCGGTTTGATTGGGGGTATTTTTCTCACAAGGTCTCTCAAACAGGCACCTCTGCTGTTGATAATTATTGCTGCCATCACTAGCACATTAGAGGCTGCTGCCCCATATACATAGAATTGAAATCACTGGCCACTTTAATAAATGGAACACTAGTCACTTTAATAATGTTTACATATTTTGCATTACCCATCTCATATGTATATACTGTATTCTATTCTACTGTATCTTAGTCTATGCCACTGATATTGCTCGCCCAAATATTTATATACTCTTAATTCTATTCCTTTACTTAGATTTGTGTGTATAATGTTGTGAAATTGTTAGATATTATTTGTTAGCTATTACTGCACTGTCAGAGCTAGAAACACAAGCATTTCGATACACCCGCAATAACATCTGCTAAACACGTGTATGCGACCAATAACATAGGATTTGATTTGATTTTGAGGACAGCAATGAAAATAAGCATCTGGGCTTTATTGTGTTCTCTTGTATACATGTCATTCTGTCACCGGCTGGACAAGCCTATTACTTTTAATCATCTAATAAATTCTATCAATCAATCAATCCCTCTGGTGGTAACTGGAGCCAGTATCAGTTATAGAATAGTGGTGAAATAGCTAACCTCTGGTCTGTAATGGTCATTGACATAAATGTAAAGCTCAACACAAACTACCTTAGTTAAGGCAGAAACATTCTCAGGTATGGTTTTAAGTGTTAGATACCTGGCAATAGGCATGATTCCCCAGTGCCTTGTGAGCCTCGTCAATCACCACACACTTGACGTGCAGCGCGGGGCAGGTGGCTCGAGACAGGTCGTTCACCAACACCTGGGGAGTGAGGAAGAAGATGCGCCTGGACCTCCACAGTTCCTGCCTCTGCTGAGCCTGCGTGCTCCCTGGTGGAAAAGGAATGGAAATGTCAGACAAGACATGTTTTATGGCCTTGCCATGGCCCTGCTTAAACACGTTTAAGATACATGTGTGGCAACTTACCTGTCAACTCTGCCATGTGTGTCTGTGGAATACCCATCACTTTGTAGCACGCTTCTATTTGTTGTGCCACCAGGGGCTTTGTTGGTGCCATGAAAACTATCTTTCCAGATGGATACCATCGATAAAAGTTGTACATTACCACAGCAGCAATGAAAGTCTTGCCCAGGCCAGTGGGGAGGCATACCAGCGTATTCTGAAATAAAGCTGCCTCCGATATCTTTAGTTGGTAGTCCCTTATGGGATAGTTGGTGGGGTAGATCCATACCTTTGCAGAGGAGCTGTCAAGGCCAGGGAAGTCTTTGTAATATGTTGATCCACTTGAGCTTATCTGTGTGAGACAAGTGCTCTCAACATTTGTTGTGTGTCCACTATGTTGTCCAAGGTTTCCATCAATTTGCAAAGACTTTTCCGCCTCATAAACAGCAACTACCATTAAATCATCATCATCATCTTCATCTTCATCAGCAGCAACAACCTCCTCGACATGTCTCACCTCGCTGTCAGCTGTGGACCCCTGATCAAATTCACCCCATAGCGTGTTACGGGGCGCCGGGGGCGGCAAAGTTATACCAGTCGCCCTTTTCTGAGTCTTGACTGAGGCTGCTGTGCTGCTGTTTTGCGTTGTTTTTCGTCGTCCGGAAGACTTCTTTACATTATTCGTTTGACTAACCTTTTGCGGAACAGATGCTCCCCACGTCTGGAACAAAGTCATTTGGTTCACACCACTCATTTTCGCGTGTGGCGTTGATTTTTAGCAAGACGCCATACGGAGACCAGACAGCCAAATATTATTTGGACAGCCGTAGCGTTACGAAGTTTGCAAAAATAAGTACTTCCGGGGTCGCTCACATATTTTTCAAAATAAACACCAATAGCGACATAACGCAGAAATGACTAATAATAGCTATGAATATATTAGAAATATAGACGAGTTTCCAACGTATAAGGAGATGTTGATATATATTTTAAATTACACATTTCACGAAGGGACTTTCATTTTCACTTGACGTGATTGTGACACCGGAAAAGGAACAAAACTCGGTTTATTTCCCGCGAACTTTGCCTCGTTACCATAGCAATGGAGGGACGCGAGTGTACTTTCATACTTTTTCAGGTAAAAGCAGCTAACTAACTCACTAACTAACTAGCTGGCTGGCTGGCCGGCGTATCCAAACAAAGAATGCTCGTTTGCTTACCCGTGTTGTCTTGCTACTATAGCTGCGTGCATGTTGCTTGAAAGCAGCTTCAAAGCTAACTTTAGCTGGCTGGCAGCGGGGACTCAGTGTGGTTGGGAGGCTTAAGTTACTAGCTAACGTTAACAACGCAACACGATGCGTTCTAGCTGCTAGCTTAATGCAGTAATACAGTATTGTAGCTAACTACAGTCTCTGTTGAACAGGGTTGTATTCACAAAATGTATGTAGCTAGCTTTTTATGATAGTGTAGATTCCCTGTATGTGAATGTAATCTGCCAAACGGTCTGGACCTTTATGGCACAGTAGGAAAGTGTACTACAACATGCTCTGTAACATACAGTACAGTATCCAATTGTTTGTTCATGCCCTAGCTGTACCCTTGCTCTAAAGTCGGGTAGATTCTCCCAAGAGCCTCCTTCATTTGATGGAAGTGTTTCCATTTGCTTTGGGAATAGAGGCTTCTCCGGAGAGGTGGAATAGTGTGGTCAATGCCATTCTGTATACAACAGACCCTGCCAATAGTTCTGGAGGGACCTAAATGGTAGAGGTGGAAATGTGCTCTCCCAGTTACTGAAGTGTTGTTGGTTCAAACGTAGCTCTAGTTGTCAATTGCGACACTACTACTCCTCACCAGGTGTTGTAGCCAACACTAACACAGTGGTCACCTCACCCCTTTCCCACAGGCACACGCTCGTGGATATCTGATGAGAAAGGAGATCAACTGCGCACGTTCAGAGTTTGAGGACATTGTGAGAGATATCGATGGAGAAGTGAACCACTTAGAGTGGAAGGGGCACATTTTTGCCATTCCTCACTTCAAAGACGTAAGCATTTTAAGGTTTCAAATCAAATGTTATTGGATGCTACACACATTCTGCTGATGTTATCGTGGGTGTAGCGAAACTCTTAGAGTACATTCGGAAAGTATTTAGGCCCCTTTACTTTTTCCACATTTTGTTACAGTTTGGCCAGGTGGCCAGCTCTGGGAAGAGTTGGTGGTTCCAAACTTCTTCCATTTAAGAATGATGGAGGCCACTATGTTCTTAGGGACCTTCAATGCTGCATACATTTTTTTGGTACCCTTCCCCAGATTTGTGCCTCGACACAATCCTGTCTCGGCGCTCCACAGACCATTCTTTCGACCTCAAGGCTTGTTTTTAGCTCTGACATACACTGTCAACTGTGGGACTTTATATAGACAGGTGTGTGCCTTTCCAAATTATGTCCAATCAATTGAATTTACCACAGGTAGACTCCAGTCAAGTTGTAGAAACATCTCAAGGATGATCAATGGAAACGGAATGCACCTTTTGGGTCTCATAGCAAAGGGTCAGAATACTTATGTAAATAAGGTATTTCAGTGTTTTATTTGTAATATATTTGCAAAAATGTCTAAACCTGATTATGCTTTGTTATTGTTTGTAGATTGGATAATATTAAAAGACAAAATCTAATCATTCTAGAATAAGGCTGTAACGTAACAAAATGTGGAAAAAGTCTAGGGGTCTGGATACCTTCCGAATGCACTGTATCTTCAACAGTGCAGTAATAACTAACAATACACAAACAAAAGCAATGTAAAAATATTAGAATGAGCAATGTCAGTGTAATATAAATATATGTACTCTACCGGTCAAAAGTTTTAGAACGCCTACTCATTCAAGGGTTTTTCTTTATTATGACTATTTTCTACATTGTAGAATAAATGGGAATATATCAAAACTTTGACATAACACAAATGGATCATGTAGTAAACAAAAAAAGTGTATTTGAGATTCTTCAAAGTAGCCACCCTTTGCCTTTGACAGCTTTGCACACTCTTGGAATTAACTCAACCAGCTTCATGAGGAATGCTTTACTAACAGTCTTGAAGGAGTTCCCACATATGCTGAGCACTTGTTGGCTGCTTTTCCTTCACTCTGCGGTCCAACTCATCCCAAACCATCTCAATTGGGTTGAGGTCGTAACTGAGTCAGGTTTGTAGGCCTCCTTGTCCACACACGCTTTTTCAGTTCTGCCCACAAATTTTCTATAGGATTGAGGTCAGGGTTTTGTGATGGCCACTCCAATACCTTGTCTTTGTTGTCCTTAAGCGATTTTGCCACAACTTTGGAAGCATGCTTTGGGTCATTGTCCATTTGGAAGAACCATTTGCCACCAAGCTTTAACTTCCTGACTGATGTCTTGAGATGTTGCTTCAATATATCCACATAATTTTCCATCCTCATGATGCCATCTATTTTGTGAAGTGCACCAGTCCCTCCTGCAGCAAAGCACCCCCACAACATGATGGTGTTCTCCAGCTTGCAAGCCTCCCCCTTTTTCCTCCAAACATAACGATGGTCATTATGAACAAACAGTTTTATTTTTGTTTCATCAGACCAGAGAACATTTCTCCAAAAAGTACGATCTTTGTCCCCATGTGTAGTTAGTTGCAAACCGTAGTCTGGCTTATTTATGGCAGTTTTGGAGCAGTGGCTTCTTCCTTGCTGAATGGCCTTTCAAGTTACGTCGATTATAGGACTCCTTTTTACTGTGGATATAGATACTTTTTGTACCTGTTTCCTCCAGCATCTTCACAAGGTCCTTTGCTGTTGTTCTGGGATTGATTTGCACTTCTCGCATCAAAGAACATTCATCTCTAGGAGACAGAACGCATCTCCTTCCTGAGCAGTATGACGGCTGCGTGGTCCCATGGTGTTTATACTTGCGTACTATTATTTGTACAGATGGACGTGGTACCTTCAGGCATTTGGAAATTGCTGCCAAGGATGAACCAGACTTGTGGAGGTCTACAATTTATTTTCTGAGGTCTTGGCTGATTTCTTTTGATTTCCCCTTGATGTCAAGCAAAGAGGCACTGAGTTTGAAGGTAGGCCTTGAAATACATACACAGGTACACCTCCAATTGACTCAAATGATGTCAATTAACCTATCAGAAGCTTCAAAAGCCGTGCCATCATTTTCTGGAATTTTCCAAGCTATTTAAAGGCACAGTCAACTTAGTGTATGTAAACTTCTGACCAACTGGAATTGTGATACAGTGAATTATAAGCCAAATAATCTGTCTGTAAACAATTGTTGGAAAAAATGACTTTTGTCATGCACAAAGTAGATGTCCTAACCGACTTGACAAAACTATCGTTTGTTAACAAGAAATTTGTGGAGTGGTTGAAAAACGAGTTTTAATGACTCCAACCTAAGTGTATGTAAACTTCCGACTTCAACTGTACCTTCCTCCTGCAGATAACCATTAACTTCTGGTGTAGCCCTAAGCACTCAACATTTCAATAGGATCCCTGATATAATGTAAACATTATAAATTACCCTCTCTCCCTCAGTGACATGACTAAGTATATATCCTATTCTCAGAACCCAAAGGGTGGCTATTTGAATAATCAAATATAAAATATATTTGGATTTGTTTAACACTGTTTTGGTTACTACATTATTCCATATGTGTTATTTCATAGGTTTGATGTCTTCACTTTTATTCTACAATGTAGAAAATTGTAAAATTAAAGAAAAACCCTTGAATGAGTAGGTGTTCTAAAACTTTTGACTGTGTGTGTGTGTGTTTGTGTAGACATTATGGAGTGACAGTATATGAATAGAAAAGGTGTGTACAGCAGTAGTTATATAGTTTGAGCCTTCACTAGAATACAGTGTGTATATACATGTGAAGTGGGTAAAACAATATGTGACCAGTGTTCAATGACTATGTGCAGCAGTCTCTAAGGTGCAGGGCTGAGTACCGGATGGTAGCCTGACTAAAGTTCAGGGCCGGGTACTGGGTGGAAGCCGGCTAGTGGTGACTATTTAACAGTCTGATGGCCTGGAAATAGAAGCTGTTTTTCAACCTCTCGACCCCAGCTTTGATGCACCTGTACTGTCTCCACCGTCTGGTAGCGTGGTGAACAAACCATGGCTCGGGTGGCTGAGGTCCTTGATGAGTTTGCCATTCTCTCGAAGACCGTAAGTTCTGCTTGTCATTTTCTGCACTGTTTGTGTATCTAGCAAATGTTATTGTACTCTACCATACAGGATGGCCCATCTGGTATCTTCACCAAAAAACATGCGGAAGAAGCACCAGACAGGGGAAGCCATCCTCTGGAGCAGCCAGGGGAGAGAGAAGGGGCACCGCTTATGTCCGATAGGCTAGAACCAGAGAGAGATGACCCCTACAGCCATGGACGGGCATCCATCTCCAGGGGCTCCTCCAGGCCTTCTTCTTGTCCACCTGGGGGTGAGGGGGAGACTGAGGGCAGTCAGGGGGAGCAGCTGGATGGAGGAGGCGTGCTGGAGAGCACAGGGGATACGACCACTGTCTGGAGCAGTCTGGGTCGAGATGGTTGTTTTCAGAAAGGTAAGGTGTGCGTGGGTCAAATAAAAGTTTAGTGTGTGAATCCAAATATGCTTGTTTTTAGAGACTTTATTCTCATTGTTTTTAGGGCATGTAAGTTAATGACTTGCTCTGAACGTGTCTGCCTTTTCCCAGGTTCCCAGCGGTGGCGTAGTCTGGCCCAGGACGAGCCCCATACCCCTGAAGCCTTGCAGCTACACAGGAACACTCTGGCCATGGAGATGCTATGGCTTCAACAAGCTATTGCCAGCCGTAAAAAAGTGAAAGCCGTTTTCTCTAATTTTACGTCATTGTCGCATTGTTTTCATTGATTGTGTTGAAGAATAAGACCAATATTCAATGCAAGGTTAACAATTACATTATCTTTCTCTTCTCTCTCTCTCTCTCTCTCTCTCTCTCTCTCTCTCTCTCTCTCTCTCTCTCTCAGTACCTGTCACTGAAAGAGAGTCTGAATATTTCCTAATGGCAGAGGACCAAGGAGAGGCTGTTTCTCTAAACTGGACATTGATCTGAAGGACTGAATCTTTCCCCATGTTAATACATGAAATTATGTTAAGATACATAAATAATCATATACCAAATAAATTAATCTAGCTATCCCACACTGGGAGGGGTATAATTAAATGTATACATTTTTTTTTTATGGGGGGGCGCAGGTGTATTTATTCAAGATGTGTATGAGTGGCACAGAGTGAATGTTTGGGGAAAACATATTATGAATAATGTTTATGTTTGTAACTATCCATTGATGGCGTGGTCAAGTATATTATAGCTATGTTTTTTAATAAGAATAATATTTGCGTTGTTGCTGTCAGTGCTACATGTGATGTTGCTTCACGTCACTGCTATTGTCTTCATCGTTCCATATAACTATGGTGATCTCCATTCTTTTCAAACAAGTTACGGGAGAGATTCAAGGGAATTCCTGCTGCCTTTAGTGTATCTCAGGTGATCCACACAAGCTCGTATTTCCCATTGAGACCACATACTCAATACAATCATTAAAGTGCAGTTATACAATTCAACATACTGTTCTTGTTTGTGTGGATATCGACAACACAAAAGCTGCTTTCTTGACAGCCCATAAAAGGTCAAGCAAGGGAGAATGTTTGAAATGGATGAATGGAAAAGGTACTTCAAATCAACTCCCAGAGCCAAACCTATTGTAGAGGTGTTGCCCCTGAGCTTTAACTACTGTTTCCGTTGTACATACTACAGAACTAGTATTAGGCTTCACTTGTGAATTTGACCATGTCAATTCAACGGGTTTTAAAAAAAAAATGTTTAAGATGATGCATAAGTTTATGGTTTATTTATTCAGCTTACAACACTGTCCCCTTGCTCTCTCTCTGTCTATTGCTCCGGCACTCTCCCTCTTCTTGTCGTTTGTTGCTGCTGATGGTTTTGCCCACAAAGCCAGTCATTGCTGGCCCTGCTGCCATGGCAACAAGGAAATACAGCCGCCAGAGATGTGTGTGTGTGAGAGAGAGCAGAGAAAGCGGGAGTCCACCACACAGAACACAACAACAGAAGGGGGTCCCACCTAATTCAAACATTTCGACACTCTTCTAGCCTTCTAAGGTTTGAGTGTATGAGAGGTGGTGTGTTAGACCCCGAGCAGACGGGGACAAAGACAGCATCTGGTGAAATGGCTTCTAGTCGGTCAGCAACTCTCCTCCTGCCTCCGGTCAAGAGCGTGATGGTCTACAGAAACGGTGACCCCTTCTGCTCTGGCAGGTTTGTGGGCAACCATCGACAGGTGGCCACCATGGAGGCATTCCTCAATGACGTGACCCACTGCATCCAGGCTCCACTAGCCTTGTGAGGACCCTATCAGAAGCTTCTAAAGCCATGACATAATTTTCTGGAATTTTCCAAGCTGTTTAAAGGCACAGTCAACTTAGTGTATGTAAACTTCTGACCCACTGGAATTGTGATACAGTAAAATTAAAATAAATATCTGTAAACAATTGTTGGAAAAATGACTTGTGTCATGCACAAGGTAGATGTCCTAACCAACTTGCCAAAACTATAGTTTATTAACAAGACATTTGTGGAGTGGTTGAAAAATGAGTTTTAATGACTCCAACCTAAGTGTATGTGAACTTCCAACTTCAACTGTATGTAAGGTTTGTTGGTATAGTGTATAGTTTAGCAAACTGGAATATGTGTTGTTGTGTCTATCTTTTAGAGAATGGCAGAGAGAGTGGAGGATGAGGGCCTAATTGGCAGAGATCCTCCTCATTCCAACAGCAGAGATCAGGTGTGTTTCTTTCTGGGATCGCTTTATTCCTTGAGTAACATGAGGTTTTATCACAGTGAACACAAGATGTTGAAAGACTTCTCTTTAACATTAGTTTAACCAAACATACACTACCGTTCAAAAGTTGGGGGTCACTTAGAAATGTCCTTGTTTTTGAAAGAAAACACTTTTTTGTCCATTAAAATAACATCAAAATGATCAAAAATACAGTGTAGACATTGTTAATGTTGTGAATGACTATTGTAGCTGGAGATGGTAGATGTTTTATGGAACATCTACATAGGTGTACAAAGGCCCATTATCAGCAACCATCACTCCTGTGTTCCAATGACACGTTGTGTTCGCTAATCCAAGTTTATCATTTTTAAAGGCTACGTGATCATTAGAAAACCCTTTTGCAATTATGTTAGCACAACTGAAAACTGTAGTGCTGATTAAAGAAGCAATAAAACTGACCTTTAGACTAGTTGAGTATCTGATGCATCAGCATTTGTGGGTTCGATTACAGGCTCAAAATGGCCAGAAACAAATAACTTTCTTCTGAAACTCATCAGTCTATTCTTGTTCTGAGAAATTAAGGCTATTCCATGCGAGAAATTGCCAAGAAACTGATGATCTCGTTCAACGCTATGTACTACTCCCTTCACAAAACAGCCAAACTGGCTCTAACCAGAATAGAAATATGAGTGTGAGGTCCCGATGCACAACTGAGCAGGAGGACAAGTACATTTAGATTGTCTAGTTTGAGAAACAGACACCTTACAAGTCCTCAACTAGCAGCTTCATTAAATAGTACCCGCAAAACACCATTCTCAACGTCAACAGCGAAGAGGTGACTCTGGGATGCTGACCTTGGCCAATAAAAATAAAAGATTAAGATGGGCAAAAGAACACATACTGCCTAGAAGGCCAGCATCCTGGAGTCGCCTCTTCACTGTTGAGACCCTTGTTTTGCGGGTACTATTTAATGAAGCTGCCAATTGAGGACTTGTGAGGCGATTGTTTCTCAAACTAGACACTCTAATGTACTGGTCCTCTTGCTCAGTTGTGCACCAGGGCCTCACACTCAATTCTGGTTAGAGCCAGTTTGCGCTGTTCTGTGAAGGGGGTAGTACACAGCGTTGTATGAGATCTTCAGTTTCTTGGCAAATTATCGCATGGAATAGCCTTCATTTCGCAGAACAAGAATAGACTGACGAGTTTCAGAAGAAAGTTCTTTGTTTCTGGCCATTTTGACCTGTAATCCCACAATTGCTGATGCTCCAGATACTCAACTAACCAGTTTTATTGCTTCTTTAATCAGAACATCAGTTTTCAGCTGTGCTAACAATGGTAAAATGGTTTTCTAATGATCAATTAGCGAATCTAAATGTATCATTGTAAAAGGCTAACACAACGTGCCATTGGAACACAGGAGTGATTGTTGCTTATAATGTACGCCTATGTAGATATTCTATTTTTTTTTTTTAAATCTGCCGTTTCCCGCTACAATAGTCATTTACAACATTAACAATGTCTACACTGTATTTCTGATCAAATGTATTTTAATGGACAAAAATTGTGCTTTAAAAAAAAAAAAAAAGTGTATAAAAGAAATTCTGAGTGACCCCAATCTTTTGAACAGTAGTGTACATTGAATGTAAAGAATTCCTCTTCATCAAAATAAACTTGGAAATATACCAAATGAAATATTTTATCTTACAAAAACAGCAACGTCCTCTGATTGTACAGTACAAGCATTTTGGGTTAAATGCCATTATTTCTGAATAAAAAGTGCAATAAAACAGCAAACGGACTACAGTTTTTCCCCACTCAACATATCACCTTGCATGGAACGCCTTTGTAGTTTCATATCAAAATAAGTTACATTAAGACATTACAATATAATAACGGTTTCTCTGACCTTGGTATACAGTAGCAGCACTGTGATTTCAAGATATGAACTCTAGTTGGTCTATGTTCAACACTAACACATTGACTGTGGTCTTCTATAGGCCTATAGCCTAGTGTTTCTATGGGCAGTATTCACACAACATGGCAGCAAAGTGGCAAGAATGGCTGGCTCGGCCTTAACTAGATAGGCAATAAATCTGGACCCCGGCTGGAATAAACCCCACTTGAACTCTGTCACAGTTGTTATAAGGTGTGGAAGCCACAACATTGTGCATGATGAGTTCCCACTAAGCTCATTTGCATTATCTTCTACATATTGTCCAATCACTCTACTGCCTGGCTGGTGTAGGTCAGGATTGTGTCCAGTAGGGAGAAAATGTTTTGAAACAGGGACTGGGGAGGTAGCTTACTACTTGAACTTGTCCAATAAGAAGCTCCCATTTTCATTATCTGTTACAAAATGTTGTGTTCTACAGCGATATGCTTTGGTCCCTTTGGATAGCCTAAACACCGCTGTAGTTGAAATATGTTACGTAAAGTCACATAAAGTCACTTCTATTGAAGACATAACTAAGCCTATAGAAAGTACCCTAGACAAGAAACAATAACTTGAACTAGGTGGTGTGTGATAGAACCTTTTAAAATGTGTCCAGTCATCTTTTTTTAGAGCGAGACCCATAGAGATATACAGTACTGTGCTGATACACTATCTATTTCTATGGTGAGACCTTTGTGCCATTCTGCTGCCCCTTGCTCTCAGTCTCCCTGATGGAGCTCACTATGCATAGAGTGATGCCCACCATGGTGAGGACCATCCCTCCAACAGCTCCTGCAACAAACAAACACACAGAGACAGCATGTGAAAAATGAGACAATCCTCAATGCAATGTGTGCTAACGCTAACCAAACAGCCCAGAGAGCGATGGCAATGTTGTAGAATGTGTGCCATTATGTTTGGAGAGTGGTGACCACACAACACTTACTTTTCCCTCCAAACTCCTCCCCGAGTAGCTTCCCAGTGAGCATGGTGAAGAGGAAGGTGAGGGAGTTGGCCACGGGCACAGCCAGAGACAGATCTGTATGAGGGGAGGGAGGGGGCAAAAAAGGAGTGAGGTAGAAAAATCTGCATCTAGCGGCAACTTCAATCATGCGATTTGGAGATAAGAGAAACCTGAGGAGGATGAGATTGTGAGCAGTCGATGTGTAAAACAGTCATCCTCTAGTTCAACATGTCTTAGTAATAAGATGTAGCTCACCTGTGGCGGCAAGAGTGAAGTAGTACACCAAGGACCCACTCTGATTCAGTAGGAATGGTATCAGGTACTGCAAATGTAAAGGGACACGTTGTTATAGGCTACATCTGCTATAAATAACAGGAAAAGCATGGAAAGTGTATTTGCATCAATTAAGAATTACATCCAAGACTATAGGCCTAAATGGAAAAAGTTTTAGTCCCTCTCCAAATACAAGTGTCAATTTACCTTGATGTTTAAAAACAGGAACTTAACCTCTGCCAGGAAGTGAAGAAACTTGCTATCCTTTTTCACATGTTCAATCCCCTCTGTGCCTCTCTTCAGAAATGGGTTGGTGCAGCCCCACAGTACAGCTACCAGCAGGAGGCATAGTACCTCCACTAGAAATTAAATGTCTGTCAATCATCTGTCTTGATTAAATTGGATTCAAACTGTTAATTCTAAGTTTATGATAAACACAATTTCAGTTGATAATGGTACTCATGTTGGACAAACAACAATGCCTATGTGCACTGCCAACAACCACTCAATTATTATATTTGTCTTGTCACCTAAAACCCTCACAAACTTTTGAAAGCTTATTTTCCACCATAATTTGCAATTTAAAAATCCTACAACGTGATTTTCTGGATTTGTTTTTCTCATTTTGTCCGTCATAGTTGAAGTGTACCTATGATGAAAATTACAGGCCTCTCTCATCTTTTTAAATAGGAGAACTTGCACAATTGGTGGCTGACTAAATACTTTTTTGCCCCACTGTACTGTTCTATACTATTCTATGGTATCTCAATCACTTAATAATGTTCACATATCTGGCATTACTCATCTCACATACTGTATTCTATACTTCTATCTTAGTCCATTCCATTCCGCTCTGACGTCGCTCTTCCAAATGTATAGTCTTAATTCATTCCTACTTAGATTTGTGTGTATATGTTGTGTAACTTGTTAGACATTACTGCATTGTCGGAGCTAGATGCACAAGCATTTCGCTACACCCGCAATAACATCTGCCTATCACGTGTAATTTGATTTGATATTATGGCCAGAAAAGTGAGAGTACAAAAAGATAAAGCTCTCTATAGGTTATGACATTTGCTCAAGATGTATTTTTGCCGCCACAGGTGAGCTACATCTTACTACTACATATTTCCCCACGGTCTGTTGAACTGTTCAAAACGTGTGAATTTAACGACCATGTAAATATATTCAAACTCTTTTATACCTTGATTGAAAGCTAGCTACAAGTTACTAACTTTTGGCTTTCCCTTAGCTAGATAATGCTACCCGGAAGCTGCCTAGCAAAGCCCTCGCTAACGCTAATTCGTTTTCTCTTGTAATTCAGTTATCGGCTTCAACCTCAGTAAATAATCAATCCAGCAAGCTCGGTTTCATTGTGTGACTAATACAATAAATAAGGACTGTTAGAGAGCCATGTGTAAGTATATAGCTACGCTAGTATACCCGATTTACTTGCTAGCTACTGTACTTACCCACGGACACCATTGTTAAAAACGAGTACTGAGTCGCATTCAAGTCACCTACGGTAAACAGTTCTACAACGTTGGATGGACACTCCGTCAAACGTAGTAATTATATCTGATCGTTTTATTTCAGAAGCGAAATAAAAGCATAAAATGTAAATATATATATTTTGTCAAGCATTATGGTCTTAATCAATTTACTGTAAAATCTTAAACTGGAACAGACAGTTTGAACTACCTTGCAGATATAAAACAAACAATCATATCAGTCAAAAATATCAAATTCCCAGTTTATGCTAGAACACCAACTTTAAAAGAGGTTTTAAAAATAGGTTCTATTTCCCTCAAAATTCATTGAGTAAGAAATTAATGCCCGATTTAATATGTATTTTTATTAGATTTGATTTAACCTTTATTTAACTAGGAAAGTCAGGCAAATATAACTCATTCACCAATACATTCCTTGGTATTAGGTTGTAAATCACAGCTGGCCTGGTAAGATTTGGTGCTTCCACTTATTCAGTTCCAGCCGTTACCACGAGCCCATCCTCCCCAATTAAGGTGGCACCAACATTCTGTGCTCTTCGTGGTTGTTTGATCAATAGGACTGTAAAGTTCCCAAATGTAAGAGGACTCCCGTGGTATTTACATATTTGCATAAATCGATTTAGGTATATGTATTTTGTGGCTTTTGGCAAATGCTTTCTAATGATCTAAAGTGCCGTTGTTGCTAGTGCCTGCAAACACACAGCCCAGTTCAAAGTGAATGATGGCCGTATGGCTTATTTGCATATAAGCTTACTGTAGCACTGCTTTGACTATGGTGCACAGGTCTGTGTAGAGTCCGGTGCTGAGGTCCATTCAGTTCGCTTGAACGTTTGCTACGCCACGGAACGTTTTGTACAGATTGACACGTTTCCCCAAAACTTTCTTGTATGTTCTTGAACAGCCTTTGACTTATTTTTGCTTACATTTGGTGTGTGTGGCTAGGTGTGGGCTGAAGCAATGAGTGGACATATTTAAAAGGCGGTGGCCATGCTGACAGTGTTCCCCAACCCACAACCCAACAACTCCCAGTTTGTCAACTGGTCGTTCAGTACAGCACTGTTTCTGTTCAAGTGAACATTACAGAATGTAAAAATGTACTATCAATTGTCCAACCCACGGCTGCTAAAGAATTTTCACAAATGCTTTACTCCACATCATTCCCAAACATTCCATGAAAGTGTGAAAATGACCATATGTAAGATCTCATTTCTCAAACATTCAAATACATGTCATTCTTCCTGAGGGTGAATATGAACAGATTTGAATAAGATTTAATGTTGCTAAAATGCTGTCAGTTCCACTTTAAATGACGCCCAAACGCATTGCAACTTAAAAGTAATGGAGATCTGTAAGGCAGCCTCAAAATTCTGCCATTGGCTACTTTCTACCAGATGAGGGCACTGAATCTTTCAGTTGCCAGTCACTTGAACAAAAAAGTAGTCTTAGAGTATTCTCAAGCTGTTGACACCGGTTGAGCCATTCATTCAAAGTCAATAGAAAACTGTCTGCGAAATACCGAGGTACATTTTTTTTAAATATTGGATATTTGGTGGATATTCGGTTTTCTCTTGGCAAAGCGGGCCACGACTATGAAAACGATATATTCTGCATCAGGGGAGGATGTAGAAAAACATTTTTTTTTAGTTAACATATATTTCTTTTAAAAAAACATCTTCAGATTTCAATCTTCAATAGCTCTTAAACAAAGCGTGCCATGACCATGAAAAAATATAGTTTCTGAATCAATTGTTTGAGCTATTAAAGATTGAACCCCTCCCCCATACAAATCTAAATGGTGTGGATTTTTCTCCATCCTCCCCTGATTCAGAATATATTATTTCCATAGACATGGCATGCTATAATTTTTCTTTAAAGCTATTGAAGATTGAAATCTGAAAAATAAAAAAATCTACATTTATAAAAAATATAAAGTGTGGATTTTTCTCCATCCACCTCTGATTCAGAGTATACCATTTTCATAGTCATTGCATGCTTGGTTAAATAGCTATTGATGAGAGAAGAACAAATATCTACTAACTATCCAATATAAAACACATTTTACCTCTGTCTGCTACAGTGCATTGAAGGTCCCCAAGAACACAGTGGCCTCCATTAAATGGAAGAGGTTTGGAACCACTAAGATTTCATAGTGGCCCCCCCGGCCAAACTAAGCAATCGGGGGAGAAGGGCCTTGGTCGGGGAAGTGACCAAGAAACCCAATGGTCCAGAGTTCCTCTGTGGAGATGGGAGAACCTTCCAGAAGGACAACCATCTCTGCAGCACTCCACCAATCAGGCTTTTATACTACAGTGGCCAGACGGAAGCCACTCCTCAGTTAAAGGCACAAGACAGTCCGCTTGCCAAAAGGCACCTGAAGGACTCTCAGAACATGAGAAACAATAGTATCTGGTCTGATGAAACCAAGATTGACCTCTTTGTCCTGAATGCCCAGCGTCACGTCTAAAGGAAACCTGGCATTATCCCTACGGTGCGGCATGGTGGCGGCAGCATCATGCCTTGGGGATGTTTTTCAGCGGCTGAGACTGGGAGACTAATCAGGGTCGAGGGGAAAGATGAACGAAGCAAAGTACAGAGAGATCCTTGATAAAAAACCTGCTCCAGAGTGCTCAGGACCTCAGACTGGGGTGAAGGTTCACCTTCCAACAGAACAGTGACCCTAAGCACACAGCCAAGACAACGCAGGATTGGCTTCGGGACAAGTCTCTGAATGTCCTTGAGTGGCCCAACCAGAGCCCGGACTTGAACCCAATCGAACATCTCTGGAGAGACCTGAAAATAGCTGTGTAGCAACACTCCCCATCCAACCTGACAGAGCTTGAGAGGATCTGCAGAGAAGAATGGGAGAAACTCCCAAATACAGGTGTGCCAAGGTTGTAACGTCATACTCAAGAACACTGGAGGCTGTAATCGCTGCCAAATATGCTTCAAACAAAGTACTGAGTAAAGGGTCTGAATACTTATGGAAATGTGATATTTCATTTTTTAAAATATATTTTCTACTTGCAAAAATGTCTAAAAACCTTTATCATTATGGGGTATTGTGTGTAGATTGATGAGGGGGGAAAAACTATGCAATCCATTTTAGAATAAGGCTGTCACGTAACAAAATGTGTCAAATGTAAAGGGGTCTGAACACTTTCCGAATGCACTGTAAATGACGAAATGCAAATGTGATCATATTCAAGCAGAAACATGCACACACTTTTTAGAAATATCAATATTTATTTTCAATATTTATTTCAATGAAATAACCACAAGCAAAAATAATCACAGGATAGGGTGAGTGAAAAGTGCAAAATCCTTTGGAATCAAACTAATTGGGACTTATTATTTCATAATTGTATGCTATCTAGATCTCCACAGGGATTCAAACCAGTATCGACTTTTCACAGAAACATTCTCATGATTTTTCCTGAAAACCACAACAACATTATTCAGATAAAAAAGAAAGAATAATAATCTTACATCAGAATAATGTGAATAAATGTAAAACCCTGTGAACAAGTCCCTCACAGAAATGTACGCACACAGAAAAACTAGACATGATACCATGTTCATGCCGTAAATCTTGTACACATCTCTCCTCCAACGCTTATCCTCACGGTTGTTGGTAGCACAGCTGCAAATGCACAGACAGCAGGATAATTTTGTCCATGTTCTGAACACTGTAGTCAAGAAAGCAATTGTTTATGTCCACAGGAGTGTCCATGCATATTCATTGCGTTCTTATAGCACCACTTTGTTCATAATAAAGAGTTTCTTTTCAAGCATTATATGCTGACTTTGTCACCTGTCCAATACGTTAGCGGCCTGCTATGTATTCCCTAGTGATGGAGTATCATGTATGGTGACTACTGTCGAATCGCTGATTCTGCTTTGTTGCTCCAAGTTGTTTTGGTCCAGGCTGTTTAGTTCCACTCGGGGCAGCCGGAATCCATTTTCGGACATATTACTTGACAGCGCAAAGCTCCCCAAGGGCATGCTCGTCTGCACTGTAGAAGAGGACATCTTCTGTCGAGGTGGCCCTTTGGAGCCTGTTCCCAGCACTCTGGACGCATGTGTCCGCCTGGTGAAGGGTAAAATACATATAAAGATCCATCTTAGGGCCCTGAGTTTTACCTGATAATATAACCTGTCAAAGCCCTCACTATAGCAGAATAGATTATACATTGCATTTTAAAATTCTAGTTAATTTCTAATGACTAATCACAAAAAGTCAATACCATCTGGATTAGCAGAACATATACACTCAATAAAACATTTGATAAAACATAATTGAGTTGGTATAGCACAGTTATCCTATGAGATCCATAACATTTTCTGAAGCATCAGGATCACCAGTGTGCAGGAGTTTTGCTTCATATTCAGTGTTTTCAGTTTTTCTCCATGCACCTTCTAGCACTACAGGTGTGTGAGTTTACTTTTCAATTGTACAGCCCTCGAAGAACCAATCACACACATCTGTCAGAGATACTTGCCCGCGGGTCATTTTCGAGCATGTCAAACTTCCTCACACTTGTGAGCAGGGGAATGTGGTGAGATATCTCACTGATAATATCAGAGATATCTTGTTTTGATATCTCACAGTGGGATATGGCCAACTCCCGTATAGCACATCCTCTCAGAAGAATGGATAGTATGCACGGAAGAATGCGCAGTCACGTCTAGCCGGTAGAACCTCATAAAAGTTTGAGCGGTTTGCCAAACAAGCCTCATCGTAAATCTCCTGCAATGAGATTCCTGTTAAACAGTGCCCAATATAATAGCTTCCACAATCCAATGTGATAACCATTGATGGGAGAAGGGCCTTCCCTTGCAGGGAGGCACCCAGGACACAAAGAGTTGGTTGCTCTTGCGCAAAGCTCTTGTTCTATCCAAAATATATGTGCAACGCGCATACTGGACACAAACGGTGGAACCGTCCTTCTTTGGTCGAAGGGAAAGGCGGTGGGTGGAAAACCACAAGCTCCAAGGCAAGAAAATTGTTATTGCCCTGACCTTAGGCATCAAGGCAGGGTTGGGCAACAAGGAAACCTTGGAAAAGCCCCGGGAAAACTGTAGGCACTCACTCTCTTTGCAAATGTAAAAACAGTGTTAAAGGACATATATCTCCACACTTTCCAGCAGCTAAAAAGTCTGGACGTAAGCGATGTGCCCCCTTCATGAAACAACATAACAAGGGGTGTTTTCCCACCATGTTATTGTTGAAGCCTATATGACAGGCCGAGATAGCGGCTAGATAGACCTTAACAGTGGATAAAGCCTTCCCCCTGTCCATAAGGTCCTGCAAAAAGCATAACACCTCAGATACAGGACATTGGTAAGGAATTATCTGTTTTTGGTCACACTACTTCTAAAAAAATGCACCACTTGTTTTCACGCAGCGGGCGTGTAGAAGGGGCCCTGGTACTCTGTATAGTCAATGACTCAATGAGGCAGGCCTGTCACATCCAGATTGAACCTCATGGGCCAGGCCCAGAGGGCCATGGGTGTTGCAGGTGAGGGTGGACAATGTCTCAGTTCACTTGGGTCAGAATATCCCTGTATAACGAGAGTTGCCAGGGCTCGTCGTACAGCAGGATAATGATCTCTGCTAACCAGAGCTTGCCTGGCCATCGAGGGGCTGCCAAGATGAGAAACGAGCCTTCTTCCCTCACTCTGACTAGAGTAGGGAGTATGAGGCTTATAGGAGAAGACGTGTTTCACCACTTGGGGATGGTTACCATTCCCTGTGATGATGATTCCCTCTGGACAATAAGTCCGCTCCTACATTCAGCACGCCCGGGACATGAGTCGCAAATAGTGAAAGTAATTGTGCTCTGCTCCACAGATCACTAACCTCGTTTTGGATGAAGTTTTCTACTTCAACGAGTCAGCAGCTCTGGATGTTCTACTTACCCCGGACCAGACCCTGATCCCCGTGACTCGAAAGAGGAAACGGCAGCAAAAGAGAGGTAAGCGAAGGTGGCGAGATTACATCGGTGAGCATGTAGACCACCAATGCCCTCTGTTTTGTTGGCAAACGTGCAGTCACTGGAGAAAACCCGTATAATCTCTGTTCGAGACTATACTATCAACGGGTCCTGAAAAACTGTAGTATCCTATGTTTCTCGGAGTCGTGGCTGAACGAGGACATGGATATACAACTCGCTGGTTTTCATCTGCATTGTCAAGACCGGACGGCAGACTTGGGTAAGGTGAGAGGGGGAGAGGTGTGTCTGTTTGTTAACAACAGCTGGTGTGCGATCTCTAACATTACAGAAGTCTCAAGTTTTTGATTCCCTGAGTTAGAATAACACATGATAAGCTGCAGACCATATTATTTACCAAGAGAGTTTATGTATATTTTTGGTAGCTGTCTATTTATCACAACAAACCGATGCTGACACTAAGACCACACTCAATGAGCTGTATAGGGCCATAAGCAAACAAGAAAATGAAAATTCAGAGGCAGTGTTTCTCATGGCCGTTGATTTTAATGCAGTAAAACTGAAATCCGTTTTAACTATTTTTTTACCAGCATGTCACCTGTGCAACTAGAGGCAACAAAACTCTAGATCAACTTTACTCCACATACAGAAACACATAAAAGGCCCTCCCTTTGGCAAATCATACCATAACTCTATCCTTCTGATTCCTGTTTACAAGCAAAAACTCAAACAGGAAGTACCAGTGATGCAGAAGACAAGAGCTGAAAAACCTGCGCTTGGCAGCGTAACCTTGCAGCACACCTGTGAACAGTTGAACCTGAAAACAGATCAAGTCGTGCTGAGCAGCCTAGAGTACTACTCTTCATGATAAGGAAGAGAGATGAGAATGACCAGAGGTCAGGCGAGTGGCTCTTCAGTATGAGGGGAGGGGCTCATCTTTTTTGCCACTAGACCTGTCTGTCTCCGACACACACGCGTGTGTGTTGTGATTGGTTCTTTGAGCTTCTAGAGATTCTGGTGAATCGCACTGTGAGATTTCGAAAACAAACAATTGAAAGGGAACCTGCAATGGCTGACTGTGTCACTGAGCATGTAATTGAGGCCTATTTATATGAAATGCAGCCTGACCTGTTGTATGTCCTCAGGGTGACAAGTAGTATGGTTAGAAGGATAATGATCCCGATGACAATGACAGCAATCATAGCCCCTGAACCTGGGGAAATGAGCAAAGAGGTAACAATGTTATTTGTTTGTGAGATTGAATGGTCATTTAGTATACTGTCATCAACATTCGTTCGTCAGCCATCTTGCATGCTGCCTCTCATTGTTGATAGCATTGTTGGGAGGGATTGTAGATGTATCCTTTAGTGAACGGGTCGAGTTTCAGTTGTTACCACTCCCTTGCAGTACATCTTGATTAGATTGTGTGACGCACTGGGATGTTATTTATAAGCACATGCTTATCTTAACTAGGGCTATAATTTCCTATTGATTAAAAATTTCACAGGGGAGGTGTTAAATGATTACTTCTACTTGGTGTCATTGTGAAACTATTACAAATAGTGTATTCACTTCTGAAATGTAACAAAAACGGCAAATAAAATGGTGCTAACAAACAGTTCTCACACACACCAGCCAGGTCACATACAGTACACATGCATGCACGCACACAACACACGCACGCACACAACACACGCACACGCACACGCACACACACACACACACACACACACGCGCCCACTTACTCTGAGTGAGTATTTGTTCTTTGGACTTGGTGGTGATTGTGGTATTGGAGAATACTGTAGTAAAGTTGGTCACAGGTGAGACAGTTGAAGTCATCTTCAACAATATCCTGTGCAGACAGAGAAAACATTCAGCGTGTCATCTGATGATTCCGGGACCTGCAGTAAACCTTCACAGGAAACCTTCACAAACCTTCACATTGATGATTAGGATTCCCTCTAACTACAGTTGGGTGCATTAAAAAGGTACAAACTTGTCATGCAAAGAGGATACTATATATCTGCAATAAAATTCCACATTTCATATATAAAATGTAAAAAATGATTACATAGGTAATTGCTAGATGATTGCTAATGAACTTGGCGTCACCCTGCGAGAGAGTGGTTATTGTTAGATGATTGATAATGAACTTAGCGTTTGGTGTCACCCTGCAGAGAGTCTGTCACATTAACGATGTGCCTGCAGCATAGGCATTTTGAAATCTAAGCATGGAGCCTATTCAGTTATAGGAATTATATGAAAATTGACATGAGTCAGAGTCATTAACGTCCTACATTTTATGAGTTCAAGAGCCACCTGAGGAACGCCTGCCATATCCTCGCCAACAAAACGGGTGAGGAAAATAGAGAAAGGAAGAGAAAGAGTGGGCAGAGAAAGACAGAATACAAGTGGGTGGAATGAATTAATGAACACATGCCAAAAGCCACTGGAATGAAGTTGCCCTACCTTGGGCACCCATTTAGGCTATACCTGAGCATTAACCATATTGTATAATGGAGTGGTGATACAGTACCCTAGAAATATCATCAATTATATTTGTATCGGTGATACTCTGTGTTTCTCCTCGTTCCCGTGTATCGTTCATTTCCCAGAAAACAAGTTTCCAGACGCATTGTTGGACTGACGGGCCCTGATCAAAATAAAAAATAACCTTGTTTACGTCTGTTACCTTGGTGCAGATTATACAACATATTTTACAACATATTGTGCATCACTCTAAACGTTAAACATCCAATTTTTTTCCCCAAGAATGCCTATCTGAAATGCAGACAATATGATGACATTGTGAAGATGATGGACATTGTGAACACCTACACTGTGAACACCTACATGAAACAAAATGTGCAGGCGTTAAAGATCTGTGATGTCATAGTAAATATGGATGAAATATTTCTGTGGCCTTCCACATGACAAGGTCGAAAGCTGCAATTAGTCACCATATTTAAATGAATTTACTTGGTTACAATGATCTTATCTATGTATCATGTTGGTGAAGTGATCATCAATCGTCAATTCTCAACAGTGTTGCAGCCAAAACACTGTTGAGAATTGAGTTACATAGATCTACAGAACAATACAGATGATACTGTCAGTGCTATCTCTTTTGGCACGAAACCTTCCCATTATTTCCTTTTGAAATTCCCTTTCTAAATGCTGGTTTGACTTATTTTTTTGTGAGGAAAGCGAGCACATTTTTATTTTATTTTCGAGGGGCATCCGTTAAACATAGAATTGAGTTTGTATGGCCTTAGCTATGTACAGTGTTTCACTGAGTAGACACGGGACATGGATGTCTCCCTTTTACTCTAGAGATTGAGTGTTTTGTAGTTTATCTTGTCTAGCCCCTTGTCTCGTTTTCACTCTGCCTCATTCATGATTTGACCTTTGACCAGATCTTTGTAGTAGAAAATAAGTATCAGATATATTTATTTAAAAAATGAGATGGTAAACAGCGGGGGAAATGGAGATATGCATAATGCTCGAAGCATGGGTATTCCTTGCCAATTAAATTCACATTGCCGTGCTGTGTCACGCGGTTGCATAGCCATTCGCCGCGCACTCCCTTCTAGAAAGACACTTTATGAGTCGAGAAACTGCTTATTTTCTTCAGAAGTTCATAATGTTAGGATTTCAAAGCTACAGTGCATTAGGAAAGTATTCAGACCCCTTTTCCACATTTTGTTACAGCCTTATTCTAAAATGGATTAAATTGTTTTTTTCCCCCCCTCATCAATCTAGACATAATACCCCATAATGACAAAGCGAAAGCAGGTTTTTACACATTTTTGCAAATGTATACTTAAAAAAAAAGAAGCCTTATTTAGATAAGTATTCAGACCCTTTGCTATGAGGCTCGAAATTGAGCTCAGGTGAATCCTGTTTCCATTTGTCATCCTTGAGATGTTTCTAAAACTTGATTGGAGTTGTAAATTCAATTGATTGGACATGATTTGGAAAGGCACACACCTGTGTGGTCCCACAGTTGACAGTGCATTTCAGAGCAGAAACCAAGGTCGAAGGAATTGTCCGTAGAGCTCAGAGTGTCACTCCCTGATCTGTTTCACCTGTCTTTGTGATTGTCTCCACCCCCCTCCAGGTGTCACCCATCTTCCCCTTTATCCCCCGTGTATTTATACCTGTGTTCTCTGTCTGGCCCTGAGCCTGCCTGCCTGCCGTACACGTACCAATTTCCCCACCTCTGGATTACCGACCTCTGCCTGACCTGACCCTGAGCCTGCCCGCCGTCCTGTACCTTTGCCCCTGTTGCTGTAATAAACTTCGACACGGTCTGCATCTGGGTCTTACCTTGATACCTGATACCGAGACATGATTGTGTCGAGGCACAGATCTGGGGAAGGGTACCAAAAAATATTTGCAGCATTGAAGATCCCCAAGAACACAGTGGCCTCCATCATTCTTAAATGGAAGAACCACCAAGACTCTTCCTAGAGCTGGCCAATTGGGGGAGAAGGGCTTTGGTCAGGGAGATGTCCAAGAACCCGATGATTACACTGACAAAGCTCCAGAGTTCCTCTTTGGAGATGGGAGAACCTTCCAGAAGGACAACCATCTCTACAGCACTCCACAAATCAGGCCATTATGGTAGAGTGGTCAGATGGAAGCCACTCCTCAGTAAAAGGCACATGACAGCCTGCTTGGAGTTTGCCAAAAGACACCTAATGGACTCGCAGACCATGAGAAACAAGATTCTCTGGTCTGATGAAACCAAGATTGAACTCTTTGGCCTGAATGCCAAGCGTCACGTCTGGAGGAAACCTGGCACCATCCCTACTGTGAAGCATCATGCTGTGGGGATGTTTTTCAGCTGCAGGGACTGGGAGACCAGGTTTGAGGAAAAGATGAACAGAGCAAAAAGTACAGAAAGGACCTCTGTGAAAACCTGCTCCAGAGCTCTCAGTAGCTCAGACTGGGGCGAAGGTTCACCTTCCAACAGGACAACGATCCTAAACACACAGCCAAGACAACGCAGGACAAGTCTCTGAATGTCCTTAAGTGGCCCAGCCAGAGCCCAGACTTGAACCCGAACATCATAGCTGTGCAGCAACACTCCCTATCCGACCTGACAGAGCTTAAGAGGATCTGCAGAGAAGAATAGGAGCAACTCCCAAAATACAGGTGTAAGACTTGAGGCTGTAATCACAGCCAAAGGTGCTTCAGCAAAGTACTGAGTAAAGGGTCTGAATACTTAAGTAAATATGATATTTCAGTTTTTTATTTGTAATAAATTTGCTCCATTTTCTAAGAACATGTTTCTGCTCATCATTGTGGGGTATTGTGTGCAGATTGATGTGGGGAAACAACAAATGAATCAATTTTAGAATAAGGCTGTAATGTAACAAAATGTGGAAAAAGTAAAGGGGTCTGAATACTTTCCGATTGCACTATATATATGATATTATGGAGAACAAATTAATAGTCTCACATCTCATGCTGGGTGGTTGAGCTAGCGCCCTATTGACCCCCATTTATCTGAACAGGTGCTTCAAAAGAGAACAAGATTTGCATTGGCTATAAAAAGCTCAGAACCCTGGAACACGGAAGATCAGACTCTGTTCCACTAGTACTACTCCCGCGCACATTCTCACACACACGTGCATGCTCATATGCACGGATGCCTGCTTTCACACACGCACACACACACTCACACACTCAGAGAAACAAAAAGCCAGCACCATTCCTAGCTGATTACATTCAAATGGATTCACCACCACAATTTCATAACAGCAATTATATTTCCCGCGCTGGGAGTGTAGCTGCCTCCTCTACTGATGCAAAGCCTCGTAGAACTGTTCAGGGGCAGGACCAGGGAGGCTCCACGTCAGTTTTCCATAAATCCAAACTACTGTCCAGAGTGATGAACATGTTGGCAGTGAGTCTAGTCTCTGCTTCACCTCTATCAGCATAACAACCTCATAGCAACTTCCCCCCGATATAACATTGTATGGACAGATCCTAGATCACCACTGAGTCTCCATACAGCATGGCCTCTAGCGAGTGAGATCATGTTGCATTTAACACACAGATCTGAAGTGTTTAATAGTTTCCGTAGTGACTGACTTTATATTGTAAAATAATCACAATTTAAGTGGGATATTATTTGCATTCAATCCAACCCTTATCAATCAACAACCATTCATGTCATCATGCTAGCCCTCATTTCATATATCTTTACAGTGCTTATAAGTGCAAAGGAGAACAATTATCCTATAATGCCAGATCCTATTCCTTCTCAAGATCTTTTGTTGACGTTCTCAATGCTTTGTAAGACACCCTTGCTCTAACAAAACCTCAATAACGTAATAGAAAAGTGAGTCGAAGGATCAGTGGTACACCTCCTTGGTGAACCATTCTCTGTGTTGCCCATGGGTAAGACTGAATCAAATAATATTGTTGTTGTCCCATGCTAACTTAGGGTATATTAACGTGACTTAAGTTAGCATTTGTTGACAGCAGCCAAGTAAACAAATGGATTGCATGTCTCTTGTCCAAAGACTCCAAAGGGTAAGGAAGCAATTTGGGTGAACTGTCCCTTTATCAACCATTTTTGGTGTTGCCCACGGTTATGATGGAACCAAGACAGTATTGCCGTCTCAGCCAGTATCTGAGATTTATTTAAAACCCCTCAGGTTAAAAGAGTCCAATGCCCAACACTATCCCAACTACCTCTGTGACAGCCTGTGTCATATCCTACTAAGCAAGGTATAACTATAGGCTACTGATCTGATTCTGGACCTGTTTTAACAACCACAAAACAAACTAAAAACCATCACCACAATATTTAAAAGCTGGCTCCAGACCAGTGCTTCCGGGTACTCTCTGCCTGGTGACAACACCCACTGCCAGGTTCACTCGGAGGTCAGCAGTCAGAATTTCACTTCCAGGGCCACTCTAGGATGACATCCACATGGCTTTCCCATTTAACTCAACTGATGCCAAACAGAGAGATGTGATCTGTACAGCTGGAATTAGATTGGGCCATTGGTGCAAATGAATACATTTTGACTCTCAACTTTGTGAAACAATATCTGAGCCAACTGACAAATAGTCTTATTTTCAGAAACAGCAAAAAATAGGCCAAGATTTACCTCAACTAATGTTTCCAATTCCAATTTTGCCACACTTCATCTGTCTCCTAACTCTGCAGCAAGCATCACACAACTCTCTCATGTTGACTCAACATTAGGTCATGGGTGATTACTAATGACATACTCTATTTATCAGCTTTGCTATTTACTGAGGTAACAGCCATTGATAACTTATGGATCACATGCTGTATAGGTGAGTCACGACGTTCTAGGGATATTCTCTGGACGTTTGGAGATCAATAAGCAACCATATGCCATTGGTATTGAAACGTTGAGAAAATTTGCTCAACTATAGCACAGTAGGCCAGCAGTGACAAAACCTGGTTAAACTAGACTGAACACTGCATTGCATTAACCAGGCTAGCAATGACCTACCTTACACCTGAACTTATTCAACAACCAACCCACTGGGCAAAAAAGGTTGAAACAACGTTGTTTCCACATATTTTTTTAACCAAAATCAATGTGATGACGTTGAATCAACTTGGAAAACTGATTGGATTTGCAAAAAGTCATAAACGCAAGTGCATTTCGTCTTTTTTTTCACCAAACTTTTAACCTACATTCAATGACACAATTAAGTTTTTTTGGTTGAATTCATGTTACTCAACCAAATGGAAATCAAAACTAGACATTGAACTAACGTCTGTGCCCAGTGGAAATAATCCACTGAACATAAACCCGACTGTAAACTCTGACTTCAACTGTGCCTTTTGTTCTATTTGCTGTTCTTCCTCTTTTCCACCCATACTTCTCTCTAACCCCTCTGTGACCCTTCCAGCCGCATGTGTGTTGTTCCACAAACCACAAACCCCCCCATTGTAAGCATAATATCCTCTCCATTTCCCTCTGCAAACAAATCATGTTTTATTGTTCTTTTCATACAATTGACTTCCAACAGACAAGCGCCGCAGTACAATTTAGTTTCCTGTATTTTTTTTTTAAATGTCCAGATTTAAGCCACAGTACAGTGAGCAACCTTAATCAAACGAAGGTCTGAGTCAATATTGAACCAGTCAATATGGCACAGGTGCACCTAGTCGTTCCGCTCTTCATATAAGGGCATAAAGCAATAACGTCGGCAATGTTTCATTGGTTCCTAGTTTTCCACTGCAGGTTTGATTAATTGTCACCTACAGCCCACTTTTCAGGCCCCGGTGGCTTGATCCTTGAAGAGCACCATCTAGGCCCCAGGCACTCAACCATTTAAACATTGCCTTTACTGAGAGTCGCAAGATCACTGCTTCTAGAAGTGATGAGAATGTATTGTATCCCAATCCAAAATCAGGGTGATATTTAATCTTGCAATTAAGTTATGTAAAACATTAAGAACTTATCTGTAATGGCAAAATGTATTAAATGTATCAACATAGGGATTTCTGGCACTTCCTGTATATCCACTGAGTTTACAAAACATTAGAAACACCTGCTGTTTCCATGACACATTCACCTGGTGAATCCAACTCAATATTAGGAAGGTATTCTTAATGTTTTGTAAACAAATATATATACACAAACGTATGTGGACACCCCTTCAAATTAGTGAATTAGGCTATTTCAGCCACATCGTTGCTAACAGGTCTATAAAATCGAACATATATACAGCACCAGTCAACAGTTTGGACAGACCTACTCATTCAAGGGTTTATCTTTATTTGTACTATTTTCTACATTGTAGAATAATAGTGAAGACATCAAAACTATGAAATAACACATATGGAATCATGTAGTAACCAAAAATGTGTTAAACAAATCAAAATATATTTTATATTTGAGATTCTTCAAAGTAGTCACCCTTTGCCTTGATGACAGCATTGCACACTCTTGGCATTCTCTCAACCAACTTCACCTGGAATGCTTTTCCAATAGTCTTGAAGGAGTTCCCACATATACTGAGCACTTGTTGCCTGCTTTTCCTTCAATCTGCGGTCCAACTCATCTCAAACTATCTCAATTGGGTTAAGGTTGGGTGATTGTGGAGGCCAGGTCATGTGATGCAGCACTCCATCACTCTTCTTCTTGGTCAAATAGCCCTTACACAGCCTGGAGGTGTGTTGGGTCATTGTCCTGTTGAAAAACAAAGGATAGTCCCACTAAGCTCAAACCATACGGGATGGCGTATCACTGCAGAATGCTTTGGTAGCCATGCTGGTCAAGTGAGCCTTGAATTCTAAATAAATCACAGACAGTGTCACCAGCAAAGCACCACCACACCTCCCCCTCCATGCTTCACGGTGGGAACCACACATGCAGAGATCATCCGTTCATCTACTCTGCATCTCAAAGACACTGCGGTTGAAACCAAACATCTCAAATTTTGACTCATCAATTCCACCGGTCTAATGTCCATTTCTCATGTTTCTTGGCCCAACCAAGTCTCTTCTTCTTATTGGTGTCCTTTAGTAGTGGTTTCTTTGAAGCAATGCGACCATGAAGGCCTGATTCACACAGTCTGAACATTTGATGTTTAGATGTGTCTATTCCTTGAACTCTTAAGCATTTATTTGTGCTGCAATTTCCGAGGCTGGTAACTCTAATGAACTTATCCTCCGCAGCAGCAGAGGTAACTCTGGGTCTTCCTTTCCTGTGGCGGTCCTCATGAGAGCCAGTTTCGTCATAGCGCTTGATGGTGTTTGCGACAGCACTTGAAGAAACTTTCAAAGTTCTTGAAATTTTCTGGGTTGACTGAGCTATGTGTTATTTCATAGTTTTAATGTCTTCACTACAATGTCGAAAATAGTAAAAATAAAGAAAAACCCTTGAATGAGTAGGTGTGTCCAAACTTTGACTGGTACTATCTATATATATATATTTATAGTACCAGTCAAAATCTGGACACACCTCATTCAAGGGTTTTTCTTTATTTTTACTATTTTCTGCATATATATATACATATATATGCTCGAGCACACAGCCATACAATCTCCATAGACAAACATTGGCAGTAGAATGGCCTTACTGAAGAGCTCAGTGACTTTAAACATGGCACCGTCATATATATATATATATATATATATATATATAATACAGTGCCTTGCGAAAGTATTCGGCCCCCTTGAACTTTGCGACCTTTTGCCACATTTCAGGCTTCAAACATAAAGATATAAAACTGTATTTTTTTGTGAAGAATCAACAACAAGTGGGACACAATCATGAAGTGGAATGACATTTATTGGATATTTCAAACTTTTTTAACAAATCAAAAACTGAAAAATTGGGCGTGCAAAATTATTCAGCCCCCTTAAAATATTAAGTTAATACTTTGTAGCGCCACCTTTTGCTGCGATTACAGCTGTAAGTCGCTTGGGGTATGTCTCTATCAGTTTTGCACATCGAGAGACTGACATTTTTTCCCATTCCTCCTTGCAAAACAGCTCGAGGTCAGTGAGGTTGGATGGAGAGCATTTGTGAACAGCAGTTTTAACCATTTTAACCATCTTCGTGAACAGCATTTGTGAACAGCAGTTTTAACCATTTTAACCATCTTCCCTGTCCCTGCTGAAGAAAAGCAGGCCCAAACCATGATGCTGCCACCACCATGTTTGACAGTGGGGATGTTGTGTTCAGGGTGATGAGCTGTGTTGCTTTTACGCCAAACATAACGTTTTGCATTGTTGCCAAAAAGTTCAATTTTGGTTTCATCTGACCAGAGCACCTTCTTCCACATGTTTGGTGTGTCTCCCAGGTGATTGTGGCAAACTTTAAATGACACGTTTTATGGATATCTTTAAGAAATGTCTTTCTTCTTGCCACTCTTCCATAAAGGCCAGATTTGTGCAATATACAACTGATTGTTGTCCTATGGACAGAGTCTCCCACCTCAGCTGTAGATCTCTGCAGTTCATCCAGAGTGATCATGGGCCTCTTGGCTGCATCTCTGATCAGTCTTCTCCTTGTATGAGCTGAAAGTTTAGAGGGACGGCCAGGTCTTGGTAGATTTGCAGTGGTCTGATACTCCTTCCATTTCAATATTATCGCTTGCACAGTGCTCCTTGGGATGTTTAAAGCTTGGGAAATCTTTTTGTATCCAAATCCGGCTTTAAACTTCTTCACAACAGTATCTCGGACCTGCCTGGTGTGTTCCTTGTTCTTCATGATGCTCTCTGCGCTTTTAACGGACCTCTGAGACTATCACAGTGCAGGTGCATTTATACGGAGACTTGATTACACACAGGTGGATTGTATTTATCATCATTAGTCATTTAGGTCAACATTGGATCATTCAGAGATCCTCACTGAACTTCTGGAGAGAGTTTGCTGCACTGAAAGTAAAGGGGCTGAATAATTTTGCACGCCCAATTTTTCAGTTTTTGATTTGTTAAAAAAGTTTGAAATATCCAATAAATGTCGTTCCACTTCATGATTGTGTCCCTCTTGTTGTTGATTCTTCACAAAAAAATACAGTTTTATATCTTTATGTTTGAAGCCTGAAATGTGGCAAAAGGTCGCAAAGTTCAAGGGGGCCAAATACTTTCGCAAGGCACTGTATATATGAAATTGACTACTGATGGACAGTATGTGACAAAAATATTTTTATAAGATTTCACAAAATGAGACTTCCAACGATGAACTGTGCCACCAACAAGACGTTCATCTGGTACGATCTAACACTATTCATTTGATATTAGGCACATAATGAGTTCATAAAACCACTTAAATATAGTGGCACTGTGTGTAGAATAGCATCCTCAAAAAAGTCAAGGACTCGATTACCTTTTCTGTAGCAACTGGAGAGAACCAGGGACAGCAGAATGGCAGGGCACTGATCTACTTTTAGAACAATGCTGAGAAGAAGCAGTCTTCATATACAAGAAAATGTACACATTAAGCTATGTACTGTAATTACACGGTACATTTTGTCATTTCAATGTGAAACAAATATGCTATATGGGAATAATTGTTGATTGAAAATATTTTTACTGCTTTCATAAGAATGATTGATCCCAAAATTTGAATGAATAATGAAAGATTTCATCATTCATTCATTCATTCATCCCTGTATGTTTTTGATTTTGATGATATATGTCATGACATGTTTACAAAATAATAACACAACATATTCCACCCTCTGTGAATGATATGATATGTCATGTCCAAGAAG
This sequence comes from Oncorhynchus tshawytscha, assembly GCF_018296145.1. Lineage (NCBI taxonomy): Eukaryota > Metazoa > Chordata > Actinopteri > Salmoniformes > Salmonidae > Oncorhynchus > Oncorhynchus tshawytscha. The sequence goes on along the minus strand of NC_056436.1, from coordinate 43,146,849 downwards.
TGAAAACTTATTTTCAGAAAAAGTCATCTCATAACGCTACCTTGTCAGCCTCTATCCCAAAGCATTGATCTTTCCCAGTCCCCTTCAACAATCAACGTGGTGATAAGCGCCCCAGTAACGTTATTCCCATGAATCAGGCATCCGACCCAGACAGGAAGAGTGAGAACGAGACATCAAACTTTTCAGCCGTATTAGCAGCGCAACTAGTATTCCAAATCCTTACTACCCCTCTCTGGAATGTCAGCTATTCTGGCTTCGGCATTCCACCTGAGACTCACCTGCTGCTTGTCGGTCGCCACGTCGTCTAGGACTTACCCCCCCCATCCCCTTGCGAGTTCTCGCCCACTCCCAGATTAGCTTGTCTGTGAGCCAGTGTAGTAACTAACTCACATAAAGACACCACAGAGACCCGGCAGACTGGTAGAGATAGAGTATATGGGGAAGAAAGTGAGAGACCTTTATCACTACTTTCCCTCTTTCAGATTGCTCACCTGTCTCAGATTTTCTGTCCCAGACGTTTCTTCCAGGAGCCTCAGAAGAAGCACCTGCCCCCCACTCCCTCAGCCACAGTGGACATAGTCCACTCAGGAATCCGTCGAAGCTGGGGGGAGGGGATTGGAGCAGAGAGAAGTGGGCTACTTTGCCAAATTAAGTAGAAGAAAAAAAAATGATTTGAAAGTGGAAAGCGTTCAAAAAGTCCAAAAAGACCCGCAGAAACGACACACTTCACGCACAGTGTTGGAAGAAGACAAAACACAACAGAATGTTGGTTGGTTGGATGGTTTCTGTTGCTTCTCTGTGGAGTATGTGTAGAGGCTGGACGCCACGCTGCATGGTAACTGTAATTCTGAGCAGCTGGTTTTTCAGGTCCGACTGCCTGGCCCTAGGCGTGCCTTGGCCACTGCTGCATGCATTGATTAAAGCGACGCTCCTCCAGTCTCAGGGTGCCTGCCTAGCTATATACCTCTGCTCCAGCCTGCCTGTCTCAAATCTCTGGAGTTCTCAATTGCATCCAGAGGGTGCGGCTTTGTGTGTGTGTATCATTGAGTGTGTGTGTGTGTGTGTAGGTGCCCCAACCTCGAAAGACAAAAACCATTACAGTCCATGTAAGGATGGCAGGTATGCTGTAACTCTGTAAATGCAGCGTTGTGTCTTTGTCTGTGTGTGTGTGTGTGTGTGTGTGTGTGTCTGTATGTTCATTGTATGAAGTCTCTCTGAAACGTTCCATTGCCCGTAACTTCAAGGAATTAATGGATGTTTTGGATTTGTCACTAACTAAATGACTAAAACAATCAAAATAATGTAAAGTGCCTTCAGAAAGTATTCATACCTGACTTATTCCACATTTTGCAGTGTTACAGCCTGAATAGAAAATGTATTAAATATATTTTTTTCTCACCCATCTACAGTACACACACTACCCCATAATGACAAAGTGAAAACATTTTTTTTTTAGAAATGTCTGTACATTTCTTGAAAATGAAATACAGAAATATCTCATTTACATAAGTATTAACACCCATGAGTCAATACATGCTAGAATCACCTTTGGGAGTGATTACAGCTTCGAGTCTTTCTGGGTAAGTCTCCATGAACTTTGCACACCACAATATTTGCACATTATAATTGTTTTTATTCTTTGAGCTCTGTCAAGTTGGTTGTTCACTGCTAGACAGCCATTTTCAACTCTTCCCATAGATTTTCAGACTGTTTTAAGTCAAAACTGTAAGCATCTCCAGTGTATATTTGGCCTTGTGTTCTAATTAAGTTATTGTCCTGCTGAAAGTTGAAGTTGTGTCCCAGTGTCTGTTGGAAAGCAGACTGAACCAGGTTTTCCTCTAATCTCTAGTCCTTGCCAAAGACAAGCATACACATAACATGATGCAGCCACTACCATTCTTGAAAATATGAGGAGTGGTACTCGGTGATGTGTTGCGTTGGATTTGCCCCAAACATAACGTTTTGTATTCAGAACATAAAGTTAATCTCTTTGCCACATATTTTGCAGTTTTACTTTAGTGCCTTATCGCAAAACAGGATGCATCGTTTGGAATATTTGTTTTATGTACAGGCTTCCTTTTCACTTTGTCATTTATGTTAGTATTGTGGAGTAACTACAACATTGTTGATCCATCCTATTTTCTCTTACCACAGCCATTAAACTCTTTAACTGTTTTAATCCCTGAGTGGTTTCCTTCCTTTTCAGCAACTCAGTTAGGAAGGACGTCCGTATCTTTGTCACGTGGTGTATTGATACACTATCCAAAGTATAACTCATAACTTCACCATGCTCAAAGGGATATTCAATGTCTGCTTTTTATTGTGTCTTTACCCATCTACCAATAGGTGCCCTTCTTTGCGAGGCATGTGTATGTGTGGGGTACCGAGATGGGGTAGTCATAAAAATAAATAAAAATTGTAAACATTATTATTGCACACAGAGTCCATGCAACTTATGTGACTTGTTAAGCAACTTTTTACTCCTGAATTTACTGAATTTAGGCTTGCCATAACAACATGGCTGAATATTTACTGACTCATGACATTTCAGCTATTCTTCTTTCATTTATTTGTTTAAAAAAATCCACTTCAACATTATGGGGTATTGTATGTAGGCCAGTGACACAACATCTCAATTTAATCCATTTTAAATTCAGGCTGTAACAAAGCAAAATGTGGAGAAAGTCAAGGGGTGTGTATACTTTCTGAAGGCACTGTATGTAATGGCATGCCTTTTCCCTTTCAGAAAGCCACAGCCCTCACCCCATGGGGGATATTCATTACTAAGACAAACAGCCTCAATGAAAGGCTTGCCCAAGAAGTGTCTCGCTGAATGGAAACATGTTTTCTCTCTCTGGGAAGAATTGTCTTTTCTCTCCTCCTTTCTCCTCTCTTCTCACCAGATCCAATGACAGGCAGCAATGGCTTTCCTAGCCTTGCCAACTATTCAAAAGACACGCTAGCTGTTAGCCTCATGTTACCTGCAGACCTGGGTTCAAATACTATTCTAAATATTTCAAAAACTTTTTAGCGTTTCCTCTAACCTTTCTGGAGTACAAAATGGGTGGGGTTTTCAGTTTGGTAACTATTCTATTGATCCGTTAAACCAGGCAAACTCAATCAAGCCCAGATGAAGTAGTTGAAATGATTTCAAATAGTATTTGAACCCAAGTCTGTTTACCTGTGGAGGCTAGGTTGAGGCCCTACCCTTACGGAAAAAACAAATGAATGTGATCACGTGTGATCTTATGTGAAGTTAATGTGATAACGTGACAACATGTAAGGCAACATGTGATAACATGAAACTACACATGTGAAAACGTGATCACATGTGAAGTGTTCCAAAAACACGCTTTCACATGATTTCACATGTGAAATTACATGCAAAATCATGGGATTTTTCTCTAAGGGTAGCTAATTACTTTCCCTCTTTTATGAGAAGGTGTAACTAAGCTTCATTAGTGGACAGGTATTGTTCTGCTGCCTGCTCCCAAAAGGATAAACTCTGTTTGCCTGCCTGCTTGCGCATTCCCCAAATTCAAAGGTGGAAAAATGTTTTTATAATCAGGAATCATTACTTAAGCCAGTTCTAAAGATTTGGATCGGATTTCATACAGACACAGAAGAAGAATGAATGCAATCTTTCAAAATGGTATTCCTTTTGTTTTGATCTCACTCCAATACAAACAGCCGGTAGGGGATGCAGTGACTGTTGTTTGTTGATTTATTACCGATTAATAACTGATTAATTGCTTTTCATGGTTGAATTGAGTTAACGATTAATCATTGACAGTGAATACCATGCTGCTCTGCAGAGAATGGTTATGCCATATTCCTGACTATTTATCTGTATCCATTTTTGGTTTGGTGCCATTGAGATATCACACCACTATATGGCTCAATTGATTGCTAGTTTAGCCCCTACAGAGTACAAAGTATTCCATACAGTACATATATGATGTTCCCTATTCAAGTTTACATATATTTTAGACAAACACAAATCTGCTACTTCAGTACGGTCAAAGGTGAGTCAAAGCGTCTTTACAATAGCAAGGTAACCTTCGTGCACTTCTCCCATCACGAGGTATAGACTCAAGTGTTGACATTAGCCTCCTTCATCTGCCTTTATCTCTTTATGGCATTAACAGCTTATTTTCAACATGGCCAAGGCAGACAGAAGAGGTGTGATATGACAGGGACCTGGAATAAATAAATCGATATAGGGCCTATGTGTTCTGTCAATTCCTTTGCCCCATTATACTAATTTAGGCCTTGAAAAATTATATTCTTACTACAAAACACTATGGGCCAGTTTCCAGGACACAGATTACAGTAAGCCTACTCCCTGACTAAAAAGCAAGAGGAGGATAATCTCCATTGAAAAAGTGTCATAGGCTCAATCTGTTGTATATTTTGCCTGTGATTTTAAAATGTAGTGATTATGAGCACAATACATTGACACCCGTTGCTTGTCATTTGATACAACGATCCTCATAGTTCAAGTGAACTATCTTAGAAGACATGAAGCAGAACGGGCCTCCACACAGACTGGATTTCTACACCTGCAGGAAAGGAGGAAGAAGCTCACATTCTTCCAAGTGTATAAACTACGACACGGATGTTTTTCATGGTGGAAGTGGTCATACCTCTGTTGTACACTGGTCCTTTGAGACATAGCATGGAAAGGTGATGTGTGTGTGCATGCCTTCATGTGTGTGTGGGGAAAGTACAACCAGTCCTGTAGAGCAATGGGAATGGAGCTGATCAATGACCAGCTGTCTCAATGCATGAGGGTAAACACACCCGGGTCTTTCCACTAGGTCATAATCCATCTCCTAACTGGAAAAAGTAGATATCATTCACACAGTTACCCCATAATATATGGCGTAATTCATACCCCTTGACTTATTCCACATTTTATTGTGTCACAGCCTGAATTCAAATTCAAATTTTCTCTATCTCACACACCCCATAATGACAAAGTGAAAACATGTTTTTAGAAATGTTTTTTCAAATTTATTGAAAATAAAATAAATAAATATCTAATTTACTTAAGTCTTCACACCCCTCAGTCAATACATGTTAGTCTTTAAGAGCTTTGCACATCTGGATTGTACAATATTTGCACATCATTTTTTAAATTGACTTTTTACCCCCTTTTATTGTGATATCAAATTGGTAATTACAGTCTTGTCCCATCGCTGCAACCCCCGTATGGACTTGGGAGAGGCGACGGTCGAGAACCATGCGTCATCCGAAACACAACCCGTCCAAGCCGCATTGTTTCTTGAAACACTGCTTGCTTAACCCGGAAGCCAGATGCACCAATGTATCAGAGGAAACACCATACAACTGGTGACCGAAGTCAGTCTGCATTCGCCCAACCCGCCACAAATCAAATCAAATCAAATGTATTTATATAGCCCTTTGTACATCAGCTGATATCTCAAAGTGCTGTACAGAAACCCAGCCTAAAACCCCACAGCAAGCAATGCAGGTGTAGAAGCACGGTGGCTAGGAAAAACTCCCTAGAAAGGCCAAAACCTAGGAAGAAACCTAGAGAGGAACCAGGCTATGTGGGGTGGGCAGTCCTCTTCTGGCTGTGCCGGGTGGAGATTATAACAGAACATGGCCAAGATGTTCAAATGTTCATAAATGACCAGCATGGTCATATAATAATAAGGCAGAACAGTTGAAACTGGAGCAGCAGCACGGTCAGGTGGACTGGGGACAGCAAGGAGTCATCATGTCAGGTAGTCCTGGGGCATGGTCCTAGGGCTCAGGTCCTCCAAGAGAGAGAAAGAAAGAGAGAATTAGAGAGAGCATATGTGGGGTGGCCAGTCCTCTTCTGGCTGTGCCGGGTGGAGATTATAACAGAACATGGCCAAGATGTTCAAATGTTCATAAATGACCAGCATGGTCGAATAATAATAAGGCAGAACAGTTGAAACTGGAGCAGCAGCACGGCCAGGTGGACTGGGGACAGCAAGGAGTCATCATGTCAGGTAGTGGGCATGGTCCTAGGGCTCAGGTCCTCCGAGAGAGAGAGAGAGCGAGAAAGAGAGAATTCGAGAACGCACACTTAGATTCACACAGGACACCGAATAGGACAGGAGAGGTACTCCAGATATAACAAACTGACCCTAGCCCCCCGACACATTAACTACTGCAGCATGAATACTGGAGGCTGAGACAGGAGGGGTCAGGAGACACTGTGGCCCCATCTTGAGGACACCCCCAGACAGGGCCAAACAGGAAGGATATAACCCCACCCACTTTGCCAAAGCACAGCCCCCACACCACTAGAGGGATATCTTCAACCACCAACTTACCATCCTGAGACAAGGCTGAGTATAGCCCACAAAGATCTCCGCCAAGGATTCGCTAGAGTGCGATGGGACAGGGACAAGGACATCCCGGCCGCCTAAACCCTCCCCTAACCCGGGCGACGCTGGGCCAATTGTGTGCCACCTCATGAGTCTCCCGGTCTCGTCCGGCTACGACACAGCCTGGGATTGAACCCGACCCAGTAGTGATGCCTTAAGCACTGAGATTCAGTGCCTTAGACCATCGTGCCACTCGGGAGGCCCCCACATTATTATTTTTTTAAATTCTTCAAACTCTGTCAAGTTGGTTGTTGATCATTGCTAGACAGCCATTTTCATGTCTTGCCATAGATTGTCAAGATGATTTGAGACAAAACTGTAACTACGCCGGTCAGGAACATTCAATGTCGTCTTGGTAAGCAACTCCAGTGTATATTTGGCCTTGTGTTTTAGGTTATTGTCCTGAAATTGGCTCCCAGTGTCAGGTTGGAAAGCAGATAGAACCAGGTTTTCCTCTAGGGTTTTGCCTGTGCTGAGCTCTGTTCCATTCATTTTTATCCTAAAGAACTCCATACCCATTATGATGCTGCCACCACCATGCTTGAAAATATGAAGAGTGGTCGTCAGTGCTGGTTTGTGTTGGATTTGCCCCATACATTATGCTTTGTATTCAGGACAGAAAGTTACTTTCGTTGCCACTTTGCTTCAGTGCCTCATTGCATACAGGATGCATGTTTTGGAATTTGTATTTGGTTCCTTCTGTTCAGTCTGTCATTTATGTTAGTATTGTGGAGTAACTAGAATGTTGTTTATCCATTCTCAGTTTTCTCCTATGACAGCCATGAAACTCTGTAACTGTTTTAAAGTCCCCATTGGTGACTGACCTTAGATATCTCTGTTTTTCTATATATTTTGGTTAGGTCAGGGTGTGACTAGGGTGGGTACTCTAGTTTTTGTATGTCTAGGGTTTTTGTATGTCTAGGGGCTTTTGTATGTCTATGTTGGCCTGATATGGTTCCCAATCAGAGACAGCTGTTTATCGTTGCCTCTGATTGGAGATCATATTTAGGAAGCCATTTTCCTCATTTGTGTTGTGGGATCTTGTCTATGTATAGTTGCCTTAGTGCACATCAGTAGCATCATGTTTTGTTCGATTGTTTGTTGTTTTGTTCAGTGAGTTTCGATTTATTAAAATTATGTGGAACTCTACTCACGTTGCTGTTGTTCAGATATTGTTACTCTTGTTACTCTTTTTACGTACAGATCCTTTAGAAAGTTTTCACTTGGACCTTTCCCAAATTTTGTTGTGTTTCAAAGTGGTATTAAAATGGATTTTATTGTAATTTTTGGTCAACGATCTAGACAAAATACTCTGTAATGTAAAAGTGGGTTAAAAGTTCTAACCTTTTTTTGTATTTATCAAAACTAAAACACTAATATACACTGAGTATACCAAACATTAGGAACACCTAATAACTATACCTACATTGTCACGCCCTGACCTTAGTTATCTTTGTTTTCTTTATTATTTTGGTTAGGTCAGGGAGTGACGAGGGTGGTTTGTTTAGTTTTTGTATTGTCTAGGGGTTTTGGTAGTCTAGGTGTTTATATGTCTATGGTTGCCTAGATTAGTTCTCAATCAGAGGCAGCTGTTTATCGTTGTCTCTGATTGGGGACCATATTTAGGTCGCCATGTTCCTTGGGTAGTTTATGGGTTCTTAGTCTGTTTAGTTGCCTGTCTGCACTAGCCATAATAGCTTCATGGTTCATTTTGTTGTTTTGTTCAGTATTCGTTCTTCCATTAAAAGAAGTATGTACGCTTACCACGCTGTGCCTTGGTCTCCTCTATACGACGACCGTGACATACATGTACATATTACCTCATTTACCTCGACACCGGTGACCCCGCACATTAATATTGGCTCTGTACCGGTACCCTTGTACTGTACATAGCCCCGCTATTATTATTTACTGCTGCTTTCTAATTACTTTTTTTGTTGTATTTTCTTAAAACTGCATTGTTGGTTAAAACTTGTTATGGCTGCATCCCTTGTTCTCAATTTCCACCTGAAGACATACCCTAATCTAACTGCCTGTAGCTCAGCCCCAGAAGCAAGGATATGCATATTCTTGGTATCATTTGAATGGAAACATTCAGAAGTTTGTGGAAATGTCAATTCTTGTGACTCTCAAACCCGGATCCGGGAGCGTAATCATCGCCTGACACAAATTAGCATAACATAACGGACATAAATCTTCCTAGAAAATATTCCTATTGATGAAAATCACAAGTGAAATATATTGGAACACAGCTTAGCCTTTTGTTAATCACCCTGGCATCTCAGATTTTCAAAATATGCTTTACAGCCTATGCTAGACAAGTATTTGTGTAAGTTTATCATAGCCTAGCATAGCATTATGCCTTGCTAGCAGCAGGCAACCTTGTCACGGAAATCAGAAAAGCAATCAAATTAAATTGTTTACCTTTGATGAACTTCGGATGTTTTCACTCACGAGACTCCCAGGTAGACAGCCAAAGTTCATTTTTTCCCAAAATATTATTTTTGTAGGCGAAATAGCTCCGTTTGTTCTTCACGTTTGGCTGAGAAATCGCCCGGAAATTGTGGTCACCACAACACCGAAAAATATTCCAAATTAGCTCCATAATATCGACAGAAACATGGCAAACGTTGTTTAGAATCCATCCTCAAGGTGTTTTTCTAATATCTATTCGATAATATATCCATCGGGACAAATCATTTTTCACTAGGACCGATTGGAGTAATGGCTACCTCTGTATTTTACGCGAGAATCTCTCTCGGAGCCACCATGTGACCACTTACGCAATGTGGCCGCCTACGGCTATTCTTCAACAGAAATGCGTAAAACTACGTCACACTGCTGTAGACACCTTGGGGAATACGTAGAAAGCGTAAGCTCGTTGATGGTACATTCACAGCTGAATAGGGAGTCATTGGAACGCAGCGCTTTCAAAACCTGGGGCACTTCCGGATTGGATTTTTCTCAGGCTTTCGCCTGCAACATCAGTTCTGTTATACTCACAGACAATAACTTTACAGTTTTGGAAACGTTAGAGTGTTTTCTATCCAAAGCTGTCAATTATATGCATATTCTAGCATCTTTTTCTGAAAAAATATCCCGTTTAAAACGGGAACGTTTTTTTTCCAAAATGAAAATACTGCCCCCTAGTACCTTAATTGAATGTAGGAGAATATAACACAGTAGATCTGGTGGAAGAAAAGAGAAAGAAAGAGCATATGTTTTCTGTTTTTATTGTTGTAGCATCATCTTTCACATGTACTAGAATGGCCACACAGCCAGATAGGATGCTGGAGATCATTTTGATGGATAACACAAGAGGGCAACTGTAGGTGTGCAAAGTTTCAGACTGATAACTTTAGGAATGGGTGAGCTACATGACATTTAGCATGAAGTCACCCAGGTGTCCCACACAAGTTGCCCAAATGTACCCAAGTGGCCAAATTGGTGAAATGACCTATAATTATATACAACAGTGCAAATAACTATATACAACATATCAAAAGGCAATTCTAACACACACAAGAACAATATTAAAATGTTTTTAAAAATATTAGAAAAAAACATTTTAAAAAACAGGGGTAGACCATTTGGAAGTCCTCCACACAATATTTTCCTGGCTGTGCAATGTCCCATAGCAGTCTCTTTCTGATGTAAAGCAGAGGCAAACTGAACAAGTGGTGCAGGTGATGGGGGACTTCATGTGACACAGAACACAACGACGCCTCCATGCTGTGCCCTTTTGGCCCGGAGGCACAGTCATGCCTGCAGTAATGAACTGTGGCATATGAACACCACTGGAGGCAGGAGTAGAGGGGGCAGAGGTAGAGTGGGCAGCTTGGCACTGGGGATTCCCAGTCGGAGTCGCTATCACTGTGAAAGAAAACCTTTAAAAAAATATTTGTATTGTATGAGCCTTTTATCATCACATAAAATAAACAGACATGTATTGTATAGAGCAGAGGGAACAGTCGCTAAGGTGAAGTGCTGTTCCATTCAACTCCGGCCATTGTTGTGGGCCTGCCCTCCCCCCAACAGCACCCAATGGCTTTTTCATATGGAAATGGAGAGGAGTAGCAGGCGCAGTGGCCATGTGTGTGTTTGCTGTTCTACTCCATTCCATTTGAATAAAAAATGGAAAATATATATCTGACATGGAATATATATACACTGCTCAAAAAAATAAAGGGAACACTAAAATAACACATCCTAGATCTGAATGAATTAAATATTCTAAATACTTTTTTCTTTACATAGTTGAATGTGCTGACAACAAAATCACACAACAATTATCAATGGAAATCAAATTTATCAACCCATGGAGGTCTGGATTTGGAGTCACACTCAAAATTAAAGTGGAAAACCACACTACAGGCTGATCCAACTTTGATGTAATGTCCTTAAAACAAGTCAAAATGAGGCTCAGTAGTGTGTGTGGCCTCCACGTGCCTGTATGACCTCCCTACAACGCCTGGGCATGCTCCTGATGAGGTGGCGGATGGTCTCCTGAGGGATCTCCTCCCAGACCTGGACTAAAGCATCCGCCAACTCCTGGACAGTCTGTGGTGCAACGTGGCGTTGGTGGATGGAGCGAGACATGGACATTGGATTCAGGTCTGGGGAACGGGCGGGCCAGTCCATAGCATCAATGCCTTCCTCTTGCAGGAACTGCTGACACACTCCAGCCACATGAGGTCTAGCATTGTCTTGCATTAGGAGAAACCCAGGGCCAACCACACCAGCATATGGTCTCACAAGGGGTCTGAGGATCTCATCTCGGTACCTAATGGCAGTCAGGCTACCTCTGGCGGGCACATGGAGGGTTGTGCGGCCCCCCAAAGAAATGCCACCCCACACCATGACTGACCCACTGCCAAACCGGTCATGCTGGAGGATGTTGCAGGCAGCAGAACGTTCTCCACAGCGTCTCCAGACTGTCATGTCTGTCACATGTGCTCAGTGTGAACCTGCTTTCATCTGTGAAGACCACAGGGCGCCAGTGGCGAATTTGCCAATCTTGGTGTTCTCTGGCAAATGCCAAACGTCCTGCACGGTGTTGGGCTGTAAGCACAACCCCCACCTGTGGACGTCGGGCCCTCATACCACCCTCATGGAGTCTGTTTCTGACCGTTTGAGCAGACACATGCACATTTGTGGCCTGCTGGAGGTCATTTTGCAGGGCTCTGGCAGTGCCCCTCCTGCTCCTCCTTGCACAAAGGCGGAGGTAGCGGTCCTGCTGCTGGGTTGTTGCCCTCATATGGCCTCCTCCACATCTCCTGATGTACTGGCCTGTCTCCTGGTAGCGCCTCCATGCCCTGGACACTACGCTGACGACACAGCAAACCTTCTTGCCACATCTCGCATTGATGTGCCATCCTGGATGAGCTGCACTACCTGAGCCACTTGTGTGGGTTGTAGACTCTGTCTCATGCTACCACTAGAGTGAAAGCACCGCCAGCATTCAAAAGTGACCAAAGCATCAGCCAGGAAGCATAGGAACTGAGAAGTGGTCTGTGGTCCCCACCTGCAGAACCACTCCTTTATTGGGGGTGTCTTGCTAAATGCCTATAATTTCCACCTGTTGTCTATTCCATTTGCACAACAGCATGTGAAATTTATTGTCAATCAGTGTTGCTTCCTAAGTGGACAGTTTGATTTCACAGAAGTGTGATTGACTTGGAGTTACATTGTGTTGTTTAAGTGTTCCCTTTATTTTTTTGAGCAGTGTATATATATACACACACACACACACACACACACACACACACACACACACACACACACACACACACACACACACACACACACACACACACACACACACACACACCCAAACAAACCAACAAACAAACAAACCACTCACAACAAACAATACACATACATACACACACACATACACTATAGCCAATGTGTACTTTACACATTTCATCACACATTTCATTGCAAATTGCAAATTGCAAAAAGAAATGGCAAAAAATATATATATTGTATATATATTTATACTTCATAAAACGGCATTAGCACTTACCCGTCCAGAAGTACGTCCTGTCCTTGCAGAAACAGCTCCTCAATGTTTGAATCATAACACTCAAAGATTCCTCAAACAAAAAATCTGTCTCACTTTCCCGATCAATCTCTTCTATAATCAGGTGCAAATCTGTATACTTAGACTTGGACTTCGCTTTTCCTGATTTATTCGCCATGATGTCTTCAATGAAATCGTTGAAAAAACACTTTCCAAAATACTACTTTCCAAAACACTGCTGTGCGTAACAAGCGTGACTGCAACTACTCTGATGGTCAAGGCGAGAATGAAGTTCGTTACGGGTGTGTTTACAAACAAGGGATGGTGGTCCAACCCATAACCATCACATACTGGCGTTTACCTCAGCTCATTGGCTATCTACCCAGCTAGATTTCAGGAAGATCAGTGGTCATTGGGCAGAAATACAGTCAATCAACAAAGCTTCGCTAATATTATTGGTGCGCAATGAAGTCATTGCTCGCTGTCTTCAAATCAGTTCACTTCGGTCAATACTCCCTGCAGAAAAAACGATCAAGTGTGGCTGTGTTGCAAACATCCAGAGGATTGCACTGAAGCCAACTATGACTAGATAAACGATTGTTTAGTGTGTGTAATTATGTCGAATGCTCAGTAAAAAGTTGATAGAGATGGAATTCACGACACAAACGGTTTACAAAATGTTTAGTTTTAGGCTATAAAAATTGATTTTATCAAAGAAAATGGCACTTCATTTGATCACTGGGACCCTCAGGAAGAGAAATAAGAGCAAGATATCAGAATGTAAGTCATAATTTTACCTTCAGATGTGATTGTGTCAAAACTGTCATGGCGGAAAATGTTTTTTTGTTGTTGATCACTCTTGTCAAACAAAAGCATGGTATTTGTTCTCTGTAATAGGTATTTTAAATCGGAAAAAGTAGTTTGATTATCAAGATTCTAATCTTTTGAAGGATGTAAGACACTTGCATTTTCAAGAATGTTTAATGTTACGACGTTGTATCTTTAGTTAGTCACTCTGAAATGTCCCCCGATGTTGATCCCTGTACGGGGATCGCAGCCATAAGAGGATTTATGGGCTTGTAAGTTAGCATTTCACTGTAATACCTGTTGTATTTGGTGCATGAGACAAATTCAATTTGATTTGACCTATTGAGTTGCACCCCCTGTGCTTCCCACAGTTTGGTCAAGTTCGCTGTTGGACCATTCTTGAACACACAGGAAACTGTTGAGCGTGAATAACCCAGCAGCAGTTCTTGACACAAACCAGTGCGCCTAGCACCTACTATCCGTTCAAAGACACTTACTTATATTTTGTCTTGCCTGGTCACCCTCTGAATGGCACACATACACAATCCATGTCTCAATTGTTTCAATACTTAAAACTCCTTCTTTAAGGGGCGGCAGGGTAGCCTAGTGGTTAGAGCATTGGACTAGGAACCGAAAGGTTGCAAGTTCAAATCCCCGAGCTGACAAGGTACAAAATCTGTCGTTCTGCCCCTGAACAGGCAGTTAACCCACTGTTCCTAGGCTGTCATTGAAAATAAGTATTTGTTCTTAACTGACTTGCCTAGTAAAATAAAGGATTAAAAAAACCTGTTATCTACACTAATTGAAGTGGATTTAACAACTGACATCAATAAGAGATCATAGCATTCATCTGGTCAGTTTGTCAGGGAAAGATCAGGTGTTCTTAATGTTTAGTATACTCAGTGTGTCTTGATCACCCCCCTGAGTGAATACATGATAGAAACACCTTTGGCAGCGATTTCAGCTGTGAATCCTTTTGGGTAAGTCTGTAAGAACTTATATATATATATATATATATATATAACTCCCTAGAAAGGCAGGAACCATATATATACACTATATACAAACCTATATGGACACACCTTCAAATTAGTGGATTTGGCTATTTCATCCATAACCGTTGCTGACAGGTGTATCAAATTGAGCACAAAGCCATGCAATCTACTTAGACAAATATTGGCAGTAGAATGGCCTTACTGAAGAGCTCAGTGACTTTCAATGTGGCACCATCATAGGATACAACCTTTCCAACAAGTCAGTTCGTAAAATGTCTGCCCTGCTAGAGATGCCCCAGTCAAATGTTATTCTTAAGTGGAAATGTCTAGGAGCAGCCGCGAAGTGGTAGGCCGCACAAGCTCACAGAACGAGATCGCTGAGTGCTGAAGGGTGTACATATCGTCTGTCCTCGGTTGCAACACTCACTACCGAGTTCCAAACTGCCTCCGGAAGCAACATCACCACAACAACAACTGTTCATCTGGGACTGCTCGGCCATGGGTTTCCATGGCTGAGCAGCCGCACACAAGCTTAAGATCGCCATGCGCAATGCCAAGCGTCGGCTGGAGAAGTGTAAAGTTCGCCACCATTGGACTCTGGAGCAGTGAAAACGCGTTCTCTGGAATGATGAATCACGTTTGACCATCTGGCAGTCCGTCCGACGAATCTGGTTTTGGCGGATGCCAGGATAATGCATAGTGCCAACTGTAGCCTTTGGGACTGTTTTTCATGGTTCGGGCCCCTTACTTCCAGTGAATGGAAATGTTAACGCTACAGCATACAATGAAATTCTAGACGATTCTGTGCTTCCAACTTTGTGGCAACAGTTTGGGGAAGGCCCTTTCTTGTTTGAGCATCACAACACCCCCGTGCACAAACCGAGGTCCATACAGATACAGTGGGGCAAAAAAGTATTTAGTCAGCCACCAAGTGTGCAAGTTCTCCCACTTTAGGTACACTTCAACTATGACTGACAAAATGAGAAATAAAAAAAATAAAAAAAACACATTTTAGGATTTTAAATTAATTTAATTGCAAATGATGGTAGAAAATAAGTATTTGTTCAATAGCAAAAGTTTATCTCAATACTTTGTTATATACCCTTTGTTGGCAATGACAGAGGTCAAACGTTTTCTGTAAGTCTTCACAAGGTTTGCACACACTGTTTCTGGTATTTTGGCCCATTCCTCCACGCAGATCTCCTCTGGAGCAGTGATGTTTTGGGGCTGTTGCTGGGCAACACGGACTTTCAACTCCCTCCAAAGATTTTCTATGGGGTTGAGATCTGGAAACTGGCTAGGCCACTCCAGGACCTTGAAATGCTTCTTATGAAGCCACTCCTTCGTTACCCGGGTGGTGTGTTTGGGATCATTGTCATGCTGAAAGACCCAGCCACTATCGATTCCCCGGCTCATTTAATGGTTTCATGTGTGTATCCAACCCTGTTCAAGCATACCGGCTATATTCTGCCTGCTTGAATGGCAATAGGTACCATGTGCATAAAGACATGAAATGACACAAGGAATCAATAGAACATAGCTCAGAGATGCACAAAAACAATATAACATTAAAAATGGGCTCATCTTTCCTTTAAGCAAATGTTTGTAAAACGTATTTAGGCTTGCCATAACAAAGGGGTTGAATACTTATTGACTCAAGACATTTGACCTTTTCATTTTTAAATCATTTGCTTAAAAAAAATTCAACAACAAAACAAATCCACTTTTACATTATGTTGATCAGTGACACAAAATCTAAATGTAGTAAATGTTTCATTCAGGCTGTAACAGTAACATTTGGGAAAAGTAAAGGGGTGTGAGCAGTTCCTGAAGGCACTGTACGGGGTATTACTCTAAAACAAGAATATAATTACACTGAAATTAAGGTGTATCTGGGCAATATAATGTATGGTGCGTAAACTATAACGTGTTACCATACTATTACCATGTTAACACCACTTTATTTTGAGCTGTGATGTAAAATGCAACGCTATAGCTTTTAGCAGCCTTTTTACGCTTTTGATCAAACATAGGTTAAAGCAGTGTTCACTATTAAGAACAGTAGCCAGACCAATCATACCCATTACATGTAACAAGTAGGACAGATTTGTTTACATACATATTTCTTCCTGTGAATTGAGCATCTGTGAAAAATCCTTCTGTGAAAAATGTGTTGGGAAATGTATCTGAATATGAATTGAATCTAAAAAAAGTTCTTGTTTAATTCATGACAGTGTTGATACCAGACACTGCACTGCAGTGCTAAAGACTTTTTGATGTTCAGCTTAAGAGTAATCAATCCATTGAGAATTCAGTCACTTTAGAAAAGACATTCAGGTAACGGGCTAACTAACTATTAAGTATGAAAGCGATTGAAAAAGTTAACCATGACAATATTGACCTTCAAACAAGAGAACAGTTGGCAATGTTGACTGTCTGTGCAGCAGCTACTGGTTCAAAACATGAAATGTGATCCATCTTTCACGTTATACTTGTAGCAGTATATTTGCAGTAGTACTATAGTTTAGTAGTATACTGTACAGCAGTGTAAAGTACTTAAGTAAAAATACTTTAAAGTACTACTTAACTTAAATAGTTTCCTGGGGTATCTGTACTTTACTATTTATATTTTTGATAACTTTTACTTCACTACAGTCCTAATGTACTTTTTACTCCATACATTTTCCCTGACACCCTAAAATAATTGTTACACTTTGAATGCTTAGTAGGACAGGAAAATGGTCCAATTCAGTTATCAAGAGAACATCCCTGGTAATCTCTACTGCCTCTGATCTGGCGGACTCACTAAACACAAATGCTTTGTTTGTAAATGATGTTGGAGTGGCTATCAGTAAATAAAAAATATAAAAAATAAAATGATGCTGTCTGGTTTGCTTAATATAAGGAATTTGGAATGATTTATGCTTTTACTTTTGATACTTAAGTATATTCTAGCAATTACATTTACTTTTAAAACTTAAGTATATTTAAAAACAAATACTTTTTTACTTTTTCTGAACTAGCATTTTACTGGGCGACTTTCATTTTTACTTGAATCATTTTCTTTTAAGGTATCTTTACTTTTACTCAAGTATGATAATTGGGTACTTTTCCCACCACTGGTAGTATATAGTACAAGTACTATACTATATGTCAAATATTTGAAGATACATTCAGAGCAAAAGGAAAAAAATACATCATACCGGAACTTAAAAAACACACAAACTCCAAACTTCTTTAAGAATAGTTCTTTATATATTTCTCTATGTGAAACAAATGACAATCATACTACACAAATAAGCAAGTACTGTTGTAACAGTCAGAGAAAACCACTCTGGAAATTAGTACATAACATGAAATACAGATACCAGTATATAACTGTAAATTATTGCTTGATTGCTACTTTGTTTTTTGGATAACTACAGTACAATACACAATATTCAGATTTCAACAGAACAGTACACAACAATAACGGACGGTATTGACCTTTTTGTATTGTAGACTTTCCAAAAAAACATTCAAACAGAGTCAATTTTCAACACGACGCAATGAGAATTGATTTGATCGAGCATTTCAGGACTTTGTTTTTTAAAATCTTTACATCAACATAAAAGTAGAAGCCACAATTTTTGTGATGCACGCTGGAACTGGTCTCGGCAACAAAAACACTTGGCATATATACATAAATATACGTTTTCTCTTTTCAACAGTGACCAAAAATGCACCCAGTTTCAAAGACTGTAAAAAACATCAGATAAGCATCATCAACATAATCATCGCCATTGTCATCAATCATCAATATTTTCACCAGTCAGCACAACTAAAAACTGCTTATGCCATTATGGTGCGTTTCAACACTTGCTGCCGGCTTCGTTTTTAGAAGTCACCTCTGAAAGGACAACGCTTTGCACATGGAAGTATGTTCCAGAGGACAAGCCCTGAAACAAAAACACACATTCGTTCTGTGGTTGCAACCATCTATCTTGTCAAAAGACAAGTTTCCCTGTTCTTCCTTCCACACCTATTCAGTGATACACTTATATCCAAAGGACTCCCGAGCCTTCAAAACCCCATTAGCGAGAGGTGGAATTCAGATCATTTGAGAGTCGGGACTCACACTGCTCTGTTGGTGAGAAGGCTTCCCAGGTGTTCATCTTGAAAAACAGAAGATAAAAAATAACAGACAAAAAGAATGTCGATGAGGAGCGTTCTCTCTAGCAAGACTGCATCTTACAAGGATAAAAAGAAAATGCAGAAAAAGTGCTCGCATGCAGAGACCATAATGCATTTTTAATGTTTTCTAACACGGATAAGGTTTACGTTCACCACTGAGGCCAAATGTACTGTATTGAACACTTGGAACACTCCACCTCAATGGTTGGGCTTTAATTTAGAAGAAAAAAAACCTGACTAGATTCAAAACACCTTTTCAGGATGGGAATAAAATCAAGGACTCGACATGGAATAGTCTGTATTCGACTATTCTCACTATATGGAATATGTTTCTGTGACAAAACAAAAACATAAGGACTTTTTATGGCATGAAATCATTGTAATGACAGACACTTGGCATCACATATTCTTTTATTCAAGGTGCATAGTGGGGAGAAAAATCAAACATTCTGGAAATAGTTACTCTGAAAATAATTGGCTAAATGGCTAAAAGCACACTTTATTTATTTAGGAGTTGGTAATAGCTTTTTTTTGGAGGAGGAAAGTAACAACTGTGAATGCAGCAGTATTCCAAATTGGAGTGAATCAAATCAATGCTTTCTCTTAAGTTTCTTGAGTTTCCAATGATTTGCGTTGTGACTGCAAGGTGAGACGAAGGCGTTGGTTGATATCTCCAGAGGCAAGGAGGCCAATTAACAATTTTCACTTTCTCAGCAACGCTTAATGTCAATCATTAAAACCTAATGGACTATTTCAACCTACTGACTATTCAGCTATTTACAGCGAGAACGAAGAAGCGGCCTTAAACGCTCAAGAGCTGACAGAGGAAATTCAGGACCTTCCTTCAGTGAAGCTCCAGAGATCTCGAGATTTTCAGTGCAAAACGAGCAATATAGGTCTCAGAAGAAGAAAAACAGACATATATATATATATATATATATATATATATATATAAACTGGGTTGATATCATAACAAGAACCAAAAACCATTACCGGAAAGATGGGAATCATAAAAATGCCCCCTGAAAAAACATTGACACTCTTGAAGATTAACGCTAGCTTTTACTCCTATCCTAAAGCCCAACTATTAGGCTTTAAGAGAGAGACCTACTCTTAGGCCTTTACTCACACTGTAAAGGTTTCGTTTCACTCTCAGTCTTATATCTTGCTCAGCCAGCCTTTCCCCTCTCACTTGACAATATAAAATTATAGATATGCGTGTCGTCAAAAGCGTCATTCCTGTCGTCTGGACCAGTATAAAACGCCTCAGCTGCCGACTATAGTAAGTAAGCATGCAAAAAAAAACGATCGTTTGTGGTATCAAATACATGTTAAGAGGAAGAACACACATCTAGTTCAGCAAAAACCAACATACACATCTCTGAAAAAAAAAAAAGAAGGACAGAAGCAGAACCAAAAAAATAAAGTGCAAACACCACCGCAAGTTTGTTGTTACCACATGGCGACCTTTTTTTATGTCGTGTGTGACCTCGATAGGTTCCTTTGCTTCGTACAGTAGTTTAGTGTTTGAGTCTCTGTAGTAAGTATTTTTCTCATAAGAACTCATATATACATGCAGACGAGAGGAATACCAGGCAATCACTCCTGATTCCTATGATAGCAGAAACAACCAATCGGCTGATATGATAAAAGAGCAGAAGAAGAACCGATGTAAACAACCAAAATCTCTCTTCGGAGGTATTGCATGTCCCCGAAGTCCATTGCACACAACTAACCGATGACGGAAATGAAGGAAAGAAGAAGGAGAGGTCAGACTAGCGGAACTACTACGGTACTAGCACATATGAGAGCTGAGTGTATGATTCTATGACAGTGTGCCTGCTTTAGGGGGGACACGGTGTTACATTACCGCCCCTGGCTGAGTAAGGGTCAAGGGTTCCGTTATCCCTCCCTCTCTTTCCTTTGAGTGTGATGAGTGTGCGTGTGAATCTCATCCATCCTCCATCATCCATACAGGCCAGGCCGCCTCATTCCATCCAATAGCCACGCTCCGTCCACAAACACCACCAAATGTTTGTCGTTTGTTTGTTTTTGGTTGAATTGAAATGAGGGGCGTTGTCTCGTTGTGTCTCTGCGAGTGCAGAGACAGAGAAGACAGGTCTAGGTGTGTGTTTTGGGGGGGTCGTAGGAGTGGGGTCCGAAGTGGAGGGTCCTAGTTGAGGACTTGCGGTGGTCCGTCGGGGCGCCGGGTTTGGACAATCTGCTGTTTCTGCTTGGGGCGCGCTTCGGCGTTGTTGTCGTCTTCGGCATCGCTGTCGCACACCTGCACGACCACACTGGGGGTCGACTCCGTGCCCGCGTGCAGCTCATAATTCTCCCCTAGAGAGGGAGTGGGGAGGGAAGGATGGAGGGGGGGAGGAGAGAGACAGGGAGGGAGAGAAAGGGAGAGAAAGAGAGTGAGGGAGAAAAAAAAAAGAGAGACTAATATACCAGACTTTATTTGCCTTTACAGTGCTACACATGCATCAACAGGCCTACATCAGCATTCCAGTTTAAATATTTTGATTAGATGAGCCCCCTGAATGTCGGATCTCCCACTGAAGCAGATTGAAGCGAGTCAACCCACTCCAGGAACAGATGCAAAAGCCAGGAAAAAATGGTTCTCTCTAGAACCTAAAAGGGTTCTTCAGCTGTCCCCATAAGAGAACTCTTTGAAGAACCCCTTTTGGTTCCAGGTAGAACTCTTCAGGGGTTCATGTAGAACCCTTCCTGACAGACGGAACTCCCCTGCAATGACCGGTGGTCATTCCCAATGGCCAATGTTATCAGCTGTTGCAACACTGGCTGGCTGCAGCCTAATGAAATGTACTGCAAGATAGGATAGGATCAAACTGTCTGTTGCTATCATGTGCCAAACAACTAGTGAATTGGCTACTAGAGAATATATAACACGTTATAAATGTTAGATGGCATGGAACAAATGTTACTAACGTTATATGATTCTTAAAATATACAGCCAGTATAATATATCAAATAGAGGTGGAATAATACAGATATCAAGATTTTATATACTTCGGTATTCGTGTCATAAGAAGGAATTCTCCTCAACCACACCCACAAATTTGGAAAAACAAACATTCTTTCCCATTGACCCCCATTGTAAAAGAGCCAACTTCGTCGTCGATCTTTTGCTATACAGAATTGTCAAACCTTCCAGAAAAGCTGCTGGGTTGTTCAATGTGAGTGTAAACAGGTAAAAAATCCTGACCATTGGTTCGCAATGCGTCCATGTAAGGAAATAGAGCCTACGAGAATAGCCTTCTGGCTTCAAGCTACTCGGTGTGGAAGAGTGGGAAAGTGGGGACACAGTGTCCAAGTAAGCTACACATAGCTATGTGTGTGGAAAACATTTAATCATAGCTTGTTTAGTATCGTCTGTTTGTAACTCCACTTACTACTTGTAGCTTTATGGTCTTTATGTTTGTGTTGTTGGTCTTGGCTAGATTAGAATATATTCGTTTTTAGATTAGTTTATTACTCACATGCACATGGTTGCAGATGTAATTGTAGGGTACTTTCACACCCTGATCTGTTTCACCTGTCTTTGTGCTTGTCTCCACCCCGCTCCAAGTGTTGCCCATCTTCCTCATTATCTCCAGTGCATTTATACCTGTGTTCTCTGTTTGTCTGTTGCCAGTTCGTCGGTTCTGACCATTCTGCCTGTCCTGACCCTGCCTGCTGTTCTGTACCTTATTGACACTGACCTGGATTACGGACCTCTGCCTGCCTTTGACCTGTCTTTTGCCTGCCCCCTATTTGGGTCAGTAAACATCTGTGACTCTAGCTGTCTGCATCTGGGTCTTATACTCAGTTCTGGTAGTACGAACTGGCCATGACTGACCCAGCAGACCCAGACCAGCTCCACAATGCTGTCTCCCTGTAAGGAGCCACCTTTGAAAGATACAAGGAGTTACTGCAATGTCTTATGTAGGGACTCCATACCCTGGCAGAATGCCATGACCAGGGGGCCTGCCCATCCTCTTCAACAGCTTAAAGCTCTGCTTGGTAGATAGCTAGCACTCACGTGGCTTAATGTTAGCACCGTCATGAAAAGGGGCATGAAGGAAGCCCTCACGTGGCTTAATGTTGGCACCGTCATGAAAAAAGCATGAAGAAAGCCCCACAATATTACATTTTTCTAAGTAGTGAAAATGCTTGGGAGCAGGCAATGTTGAAAAGTAATCTAGACATTTTGTACATTTCTTAAATGTAGTTTTGTTATTGACTAAAACAAGCATAAAACAAGAAAATTGTGTCTGAAAAAGGTTGTTTGTTTTTGCTGTGAGCCAATTGGGTAACCAAGGTAACCACATGTTGTTTTCCCATAGGTGGGCAGGGCCTCAATGTTCTATTTAATACCGACTAGGCAACACCAATGCTCACATCACAACTGCCCTCAAATACACATGCAGATTGTATCACGGTTGCCATGAAGACCAGACAGGGCAGAGGGAAACGTGATAAGAGGTTTCCCACACCACTGTCTGACAGGAAAAACAAGGCCCTATTTTGTCCCGGGAGGGTCACTACCATAGGCGGCCAGCAGAGAGTGCTAGGGCGCCACACTGCAGCAAAGCACTAATCTGAATCCGAGGCAGGCTAAAGAAGCCCAAACAAGCGTCAGCTCTATTTCCTGATGCCTCCTCCTGTTACCATAGTAACAGTGAGTGCAGCGGTGGTCTGGGCTTCAACATGGTAAATCATGTAATGTAGGAATCATGATTGTTCTTGTAATGCATTTAGAGGGGGTTGTGGTGGTGCATTAGAAATTAAGCCATGTCAGAGGCTAAATGGCATAGGCTATATCTCGTTTAACAGCCCTTAATGTTCCCTGGTAGACTATAAGAGAAGCACTCAAAATGGTACTGCATGTCCTGATGTCTGGATGAAAAGACGAAGTGTTCTGGAAGGTTTGACAATTCTGTACACACAAACTTATTGACACACATGTAGAGTGAAGAACACACACCTATAATATAACTAGGGACCAGACCTTTTCCTGACAACAGGCCAGGAGTTTTTCTTGGATCAGGTCACGTGGGCCTATTAAAAACATATTATGGTGTAACTGACGACCATATCTTAGAAGGGTCTCCTTTTTACAGATGACAAGGGTCTTTAGCATCATAAACAATGAATCTGTCCTTCCTCCTGAAGTGTGCAAATAGTTGGTTCCCTTCCCTTCATGGACTTAGAAGGAAATAACTGGCGTAAGAATAACAGTGGAAACTCCCTCGAGCCCAATGCTTTAACATTTGTGGGGAGTTGTGTATGGGCGCACACATCAGGAGAAAGGACATGTTACTGGGACGCACACAGTGAAGAATCCTGGCAGCTTGGTGACCTAGTAAACCATGTGACCCTCCTGACCCCAGTATGAAAGAACACAGGTGTCATTACTCCAACACAGGTGTCATTACGCCGAACACAGGTGTCATTACTCCCTGTTTGATATGGCTGGCATCTCTCAAAGGTCACCGTCTGCCTGCAAACGCTAGCCCTCTACTCAGCCAGACAGACAGAGAAGTGTGGATGCCATAAGAGAGAGGCATGAGGGAACATAATATATCGTCTGAGGATTCATCTCTTTTTCTGATGGACATTCATACTTCGTCAACCACCCAGCATGCCTCACAAAGCAATTGTATGCTTGAATGCTAATTGGTGCCCTTTTTGTGACCTTACTGGTGTCCTATGATTCTCACGATACCACAGCAGATAAAGCTGGTGAACTCAGTTCAGTTAACTATTTGAGTAAATGTTTATAAAAGGGTAGAGTGTGTGTGTGCTTGTTAAATGGTGTGTATTTATGTGTACGTATGTGTGCGTGCATTTGTGTATGTGTCTATATATGTATTTATATGTGTGTGTTCGTGTGTGTGTGTGCACAAGAGTGTGTGTAAAGTGTGTGTGTACTGACCTGGGCCTAGCTTGGCCACAGCACACAGCAGGTCGTAGTTGATGACAGGCGTTGCGTCTTCGCTCTGGCTCCAGCCCACGGCCGGCGAGGCGGGGGGCGAGATGAGGAACTGTTTGACGGGCGCGGGAGGGGCCAGGTACGACTTGTCTATGTCCTCCCCAGAGTTCTGAACCTATAGAGGGGGAGAGAGGAGGAGAGGAGACAGGGGGGCATGTCAGAACGGATCATGTTCATTTGGACACACCATGGAAAAATTTTAAAACATTGCAATGCTGGAAACATTAAAGTAGAAAACATTAAAGATACGTTGTGCATTAATGAATACACCCCGGCTGCTGTTGTATAGGAAGCACACTGTGTTCTCTTCCTGTTGGCTCTTCCTGTTGGAACACTATGTACTGGATTATATCTATATAATACACACACTTGGTGTAGGGATGGACAAGAGTAATCGAGTACTCGAACGGACGTCAAAGTTCGATTTTTTTAAACAGAGATCACATTTTTTTTCAAATACTGTATAATGATTTAGTGGAATGTGCTTAGTGCCTGTCTGAAAAAAATACATTTTGTCTTGAAGACGATGTTAATTTGCTTTGACTCTAGTGTTCCATTTGTACATGTGCATTTGCAGGGCACAACAAAAAAAAAGAAACCAAGCCAAGCATTAGACAGTTCTTCTCCCTACATTCCCTTTCCCCTCCATGTCTCATTCCCTCAATTGCGTTCCGACCGCTCCCTCTACACACGTGTGCTGCGTGCGCACACAAGCTCCTGTTACGCATACAGAGATAAATGCATCTAACTGATGGGATACTACACAAGCTACATTCCTTGCCAAATGACGACGGTTTCATCACAAATTGAAAATGGACTGGTTGATTGAAGTAGGAAAATATGTGTTCCAACAATGAGCTGCAGTTTTGGAATAAATGCTTCCCGTCTATTTTCCTCTTAGGCTACTTTGCCAACTGCTAGTGCCATTTCCCGATTGGTTAGCCTCGGCTATAACCCATAGACAGATTCCACACTGAAAATAAGCAAAAACTCTAGTTTGATAAAGACAGAGTGTATTTTTTAAAATCAGAATCATTAAGCATAGGCCTACATAGGTAATTCATCATCATGCAGTGTTCAATGTGGAATTGTTCATCCTTTTTGAGACAGAATAAACGAAATCGAACTGTAGACACATTTTGGTTTGTAACCCTGAAAAAAAATGTGTCTTTCAACTCACCAAACTGAGCCCTGCTTCAAATGATCACCCTGTGAGAAAGAATGTTCCAGACGCGCGAGATGCATATCACATCGCACTGGCAACTTGTTTAATTTGGAGAAGAAAAAAAGTATGTTCTATTTTATTCTGTTATATTACATCATGTTTTTTTTGTAACTATAAAATAGGTTTGTCTTGACTGTGATAAGGCCTTGGAAAATAAGAGCTTCTTGTCTGCTCAATTAACAAAACAAGGTTATGCCATTGCACAGCCATAGGCTTCTACAATCCACTGAGGTTACTGCCTTTTTGAAGATTGTGTTTCACTATACAATATAACCAGTTGATATTACGGTTTCAATAAATTAATCTTAAATGGCACTTGCTTTTTTGATTGGCTGAATATATATGGGGCAATTTAGCAATTAGGATTTGTTCCCTGTAATGTTTATGATATATGAGGCATTGTTGCACAAAAAAAAGTGAGTAAAAATGTCAAATGCCCATCCCTAACACCTTGGTTTGTAAGAGGTGTGAAAACTGGCTGCAGGGAAGTCAGGCGCAGGAGAGCAGAACTGGGTAATAACTGGAGCAGTTTAATGATGCAAAACTAACGGCACCCAGGACAACAAAATATGGGTTGAAATAACCCGTCGCAAACCAGTCTGAAGTGCACAAAACACTTTACAACAAACAATTCCACACACAGACATGGGGGGGAACCGAGGGTTATATACATGACACGAAATGAGGGAATGTAAACCAGGTGTGTGGGAAAACAAGACAAAACAAATGGAAAATGAAAGGTGGATCGGCGATGGCTAGAAAACCGGTGACGTCGACCGCCGAACGCCGCCCGAACAAGGAGAGGAACCGACTTCGGCGGAAGTTGTGACATAGTTAGTACCCTTAACGGACCACCCACGTAGAAAACACACTCCGAACAAACACATGCTGAGCACAACCAAGGAGCATAGTCATTAGCAGAACCCACTCACTCACACACACACACCCACAATACACACCCACAATACACACAAGGACGCATGCCCGACTACACACACTCACGCACAAACACAGAACACACTCACGCACACATACACAATGCCTGTAGAGAGACATACAAAGACACACACACTTGCAATGACACAAAAGGGAAAAAATGTGGAATTAATGACAACGCTTCAGAAAAACCTCAGACTGACGGACCTGAACCCATTGTGAGTGGAAGACGAGGTCAGGTCTAGCTCAGAGGCCACTACATTCTCAATGGGGAGAGTACAGTATAGAAATAGAGAAAGAAAGGCTGCACACAAATATGCTGCTCCGAGTGCTTTGATTCAACCTGCACCACAAGGCTATGTGTCTTGTATCTTGCATTTGAAACATCTCTCTCGTGGAACCAGTGCAAATAAAGTACTTGGGAAAGTACTTAATGGGAGCAGCTGCCAATGGCATGTGCCGGCTCTATCTTCGTAGTACATTGCACTCCACATATAGTGATCACATTTGTTCTGGACGATTTGATCACTCTAAGCAGTTGATTACAACAATTACAGAAAGCGCATTCACGATAGCAGAGTGTATGTTTTTTGTTGTCGGGGCCATGGACGGTGTGAACATTTGGGATGAGCAAATCAGTTCCTCACACAGCGTTGGAGAGTACAGTAAAGTAAGGTATGTACCGGAGGATACAGTGTACTGACGTGTGGCAGGTAGCCTAGCAGTTAAGAGCGTTGGGCCAGTAACCAAAAGGTCGCTGGTAAGAATCCCAGACCCGACTAGGTGAAAAATCTCAACCCTAATTAGTCCTATAAGTCTTCTGGATGAGAGAGTCTGCTTAATTACTAAAGTGTAAAATGTAAGTGCAGGCCCCCGGTGTCTGGAGTGTGAAGTCACAAAATACTCCTCAGTTTTATCAGCTGTCCTGGTGGTTGGTCTCAGACTATCCCGCAGGTGAATAAGCCAGATGTGGAGGTCCTGGGCTGGCGTGGTTACACGTGGTCTGCGGTTGTGAGGCCGGTTGGATGTACTGCCAAATTCTCTAAAACTACATTCGAGGCGGCTTATGGTAGAGAAATGAACAACGAATTGTCTGGCAACAGCTCTGGTGGACATTCTTGCAGTCAGCATGCCAATTGCATGCTCCCTCAAATCTTGAGACATCTGTGGCAAAATGTTGTGTGACAAAACTGCACATTTTAGAGTGATCTTTTATTGTCACCAGCACAAGGAGCACCTGTGTAATGATCATGCTGTTTAATCAGCTTCTTGATATGCCACACCTGGTGGATGGATTATCTTGGCAAAGCAAAATGCTCACTAACAGGAATGTAAACAAATGTGTCCACAAAATATGAGAGAAATAAGCTTTGTGTGCATATGGAAACATTTCTGGGATCTTTTATTTCAGCTCATGAAACATGGGACCAACACTTTACATTTTGCGTTTATATTTTTGTTCAGTATAATTAGTATAATACATAAATCCCCATAAAAATCTGTCAGTTTAAGCTAGAGATATCTGTTTCTTTGCATTGGATGAGTCACACTTCCGCATCTGCGGTGAAATTTGACAGAGCTAGAGCGGTCTTTGTCAGACCATGAGTTATCCTGAATATAGGTCTTATCACAAAATCATTGATAGCATCCGGAACTGTTTGGCCTACAAACTATTATGACTACTCTATGGAAAGGGAAGACTCTCACGAACATGATTGTGTGCTCCGTTTTGCTCTATGACTACAATCGAACAGTCAAACAGTTTGGGCTACACACCAACATGATCCCTCTGTGGAAAGGTGACACTCTCTCGAATACGTACCTGTCAGTTGTTGTCCTAAAAAAAGTTGTCTGAAGGTCCACGGTACAAGTCGAAAAGATTAATGGAAGTACACTACATAACCAAAAGTATATGGACACCTGCTCGTCAAACATCTTATTCCAAAATCATGGGAATTAATATGGAGTTGGTCCCCCCAGTGCTGCTATAACAGCCTCTACTCTTCTGGGAAGGCTTTCCACTAGATGTTGGAACATTGCTGTGGGGACTTGCTTCCATTCAGCAACAAGAGCATTCGTGAGGTCAAGCACTGATGTTGCTGTTTCAATTCAGCGGTTCAATTAATCCCAAAGGTATTCGATAGGGTTGAGGTTAGGGCTCTGTGCAGGCCAGTCAAGTTCTTCCACACCGATCTCGACAAACCATTTCTGTATGGACCTTGCTTTGTGCACAGGGACATCATCATACTGAAACAGGAAAGTGCCTTCCCCAAACTGCTGCCACAAAGTTGGAAGCACAGAATCGTCTAGAATGTCATTGTATGCTGAAGCATTAAGATTTCCCATCACTGGAACCAAGGGGCCTAGCCCGAATCATGAAAAACAGCCGCAGACCATTATTCCTCCTCCACCAAAATTTACAGTTGGCACTATGCATTCAGGCAGGTAGCATATTCCTGGCATCCGCCAAACCCAGATTTGTCCGTCGGACTGCCAGATGGTGAAGCATGATTCATCACTCCAGACGCGTTTCCACTGCTCCAGAGTTCAATGGTGGCGAGCATTACATCACTCCAGCCGACGCTTGGCATTGCGCATGGTGATCTTAGGCTTGTGTGCGGACGCTCGGCCATGGAAACCCATCACATTAAGTTACCAACGAACAGTTCTTGTGCTTACGTTGCTTCCAGAGTCACTGAGCTCTTCAGTGAGGCCATTCTACTGATAATGCTTGTCTATGGAGATTGCATGGCTGTGTGCTCAATTTTATACACTTGTCAGCAACTGCTGTGGCTGAAATAGCCGAATCCACTCATTTGAAGGGGTGTCCACATACTTTTGTATATATATTGTACTTCTGGCACTGCAGGATTTGAGTCCCTGGCGGCGTAGTGTTTTACTGATGGTAGGCTTTGTTACTTTGGTCCCAGCTCTCTGCAGGTCATTCACTAGGTCCCCCCGTGTGGTTCTGGGATTTTTGCTCACCGTTCTTGTGATCATTTTGACACCACAGGGTGAGATCTTGCGTGGAGCCCCAGATCGAGGGAGATTATCAGTGGTCTTGTTTGTCTTCCATTTCCTAATAATTGCTCCCACAGTTGATTTCTTCAAACCAAGCTGCTTACCTATTGCAGATTCAGTCTTCCCAGCCTGGTGCAGGTCTACAATCTTCTTTCTGGTGTCCTTTGACAGCTCTTTGGTCTTGGCCATAGTGGAGTTTGGAGTGTGACTGTTTGAGGTTGTGGACAGGTGTCTTTTATACTGATAACAAGTTCAAGCAGGTGCCATTAATACAGGTAACGAGTGGAGGACAGAGGAGCCTCTTAAAGAAGAAGTCTGTGAGGTCTGTGAGAGCCAGAAATCTTGCTTGTTTGAAGGTGACCAAATTCTTATTTTCCACCATAATTTGCAAATAAACTCATCAAAAATCCTACAATGTGATTTTCTGGATTTTTTTCCTTCTCATTTTGTCAGTCATAGTTGAAGTGTACCTATGATGAAAATTACAGGCCTTACAGGCCTCTCATCTTTTTAAGTGGGAGAACTTGCACAATTGGTGGCTGACTAAATACTTTTTTGCCCCACTGTATGGAGACTCTTTAGTGCCAGAAATATGGGGATAAATACAGTTGAAGTCAGAAGTTTACATACACCTTAGCCAAATAGATTTAAACTCAGTTTTTCACAATTCCTGACATTTAATCAGAGTAAAAAATTCCCTGTCTTAGGTCAGTTAGGATCACCACTTTATTTTAAGAATATGAAATGTCAGAATAAGAGTAGAGAGAATGATTTACTTCAGCTTTCATTTCTTCCATTACATTCCCAGTGGGTCAGAAGTTTACATACACTCAATTAGTATTTGGTAGCATTGCCTTTAAATTGTTTAACTTCGGTCAAACGTTTCGGGTAGCCTTCCATAAGCCTCCCACAATAAGTTGGGTGAATTTTGGCCCATTCCTCCTGACAGAGCACGCTTTTTCAGTTCTGCACACACATTTTCTATAGGATTTAGGTCAGGGCACTGTGATGGCCACTCCAATACCTTGACTTTGTTGTCCTTAAGCCATTTTGCCACAACTTTGGAAGTATGCTTAGGGTCATTATCCATTTGGAAGACCCATTTGCAACCAAGCTTTAACTTCCTAACTGATGTTGCTTCAAGATATCCACATAATTGTCCTGCCTCATGATGCCATCTATTGTGTGAAGTGCACCAGTCCTCCTGCAGCAAAGAACCCTCACAACATGATGCTGCCACCCCCGTGCTTCACGGTTGGGATGGTCTTCTTCGGCATGCAAGCCTCCCCCTTTTTCCTCCAAACATAACGATGGTCATTATGACCAAACAGTTCTATTTTGGTTTCATCAGACCAGAGGACATTTCTCCAAAAAGTACGATATTTGTCCACATGTGCAGTTGCAAACCGTGGCTTCTTCCTTGCTAAGTGGCCTTTCAGGTTATGTCGATATAGGACTCGTTTTACTGTGGTTATAGATACTTTTGAACCTGTTTCTTCCAGCATCTTCACAAGGTCCTTTGCTGTTGTTCTGGGATTGATTTGCACTTCTCGCACCAAAGTTCATTCATCTCTAGGAACGCGTCTCCAGAACGCGTCTCCTTCCTGAGTGGTATGACGGCTGCGTGGCCCCATGGTGTTTATAGTTGCGTACTATTGTTTGTACAGATAAATGTGGTACCTTCAGGCGTTTGGAAATTGCTCCCAAGGATGAACCAGACTTGTGGAGGTCTACAATTTATTTTCTGAGGTCTTGGCTGATTTCTTTTGATTTTCCCATAATGTGAAGCAAAGCAGCACTGCGTTTGAAGGTAGGCCTTGAAATACATCCACAGGTACACCTCCAATTGACTCAAATTATGTCAAATAGCAAATCAAATAGCAAAATTATCCTTGGTATGACCTTCTTAAAACAATTCCTTATAGCATAGTAGAACCCCCCCCTCCCCTACCTCGGCTTAGACAGGGCTTCTTCACTTTCACCATGATGCTTAGTGATTTTGGGGTGCCATTCCATTCCACAATATGGCGCGCTTCAAATTCACATATTTCCAGCTTCACATGCCATCTGGAGTTTTCCATAGGAATATGTGGATGACATCACTATCTACTGGTCTTAATGTCTATGCTTTAGCATAATTTATACCTGGTGCTAACAAGTGTCCTTCTGTCCTGATCTTGTCCTCATTCTGATTTGTGCCCACATTTTCTGAACCATGTCTACACATTAAAATGTGTTTCATATCCGTCTTTTTAAAAATTATTTTTCATGTATTTCACCTTTATTTAACCAGGTAAGCTAGTTGAGAAATAGTTCTCATTTACAAATGCGACCTGGCCAAGATAAAGCAAAGCAGTGCGACAGAAACAACAACACAGAGTTACACATGGAATAAACAAGCTTACAGTCAATAACACAATAGAAAAAAAAGAAAGTCTATATACAGTGTGTGCAAATGGCATGAGGTGGTAAGGCAATAAATAGGCCATAGTAGCAAAGTAATTCAAATTTAGCAGATTAACACTGGGGTGATAGATGAGCAGATGATGATGAGCAGATGATGATGTGTAAGTAGTGATACTGGTGTGCAAAAGAGCAGCAAAGTAAATAAAAACAAGATGGGGCTGAGGTAGGTAGATTGGGTGGGCTATTTACAAATGGACTATGTACAGCTGCAGCGATCGGTTAGCTGCTCAGATAGCTGATGTTTAAAGTTAGTGAGGGAAATGTAAGTCTCCAGCTTCCGCGATTTTTGCAATTCGTTCCAGTCACTAGCAGCAGAGAACTGGAAGGAAAGACGGCCAATGGAGGTGTTGGCTTTGGGGACGACCAGTGAGATATACCTGCTGGAGCGCGTGCTACGGGTGGGTGTTGTTACCATGACCAGTGAGCTGAGATAAGGAGGAGCTTTACCTAGCATAGACTTATAGATGACCTGGAGCCAGTGGGTCTGGCGACGAATATGTAGCGAGGGCCAGCCGACTAGAGCATACAGGTCGCAGTGGTGGGTGGTATAAGGCGCTTTGGTAACAAAACGGATGGCACTGTGATAGACTACATCCAATTTGCGAAGTCAAGGATCGGTAGGATAGTCCGTATTACTAGGGTAAGTTTGGCGGCGTGAGTGAAGGAGGCTTTGTTGCGGAATAGTGTCTGGATTGTGACCAGATTTCCTGGTCCCTCCCTGTATGCAAATTATTTTACAGCTATTATTTCAAGAATAATATTTATTTATTTATTTTAAGATGCATATTGATGCATAAGTCAATGGTGCCACCTGTCAATGATTTTTATAAGGTGGGATAATGATGATTTAAATGGTTTAACTGTCCTGATCAATCTACACATGTAAGATATCCAGACACAATGCGTGCCTGACTACCTCCGGAAGTGGTCAGAAAGATCTGATCACAAACAGTTCCCAATGCGTCTTTTAATCGTCTTCACCGGTCTGAAAATGTGGGCACAATCAGAATGTGGAAAAGATCAGGACAAAGGATGCATGTTAGAACCATGTATAAACTAGAACCATGTATAAACGGGGCTTCTGTAACACCTGGGGTCGTGTTTACTAGGTACCAAATTGAAAAAGAAACACTGAAAAATGGAGGGACTATCCAATCTAGACTTTAAAAACATTCATTTTAGTTTTCCATTGCAAAACAAACCTTAAACCAGGAAGAGTTCACTCACCTGGGCAAAGTAAAGCTCGAGCTGCTTCCCGTTGAACTCGGTCTCGTGGAGCTCGACACGAGCGCGGGCGGCCGCCTCCGGAGTGCTGAAGCTGATGCGGACTCGCCTGAAGCTCTTGAACATCTGGAAGGACGTCTGCTCGTCATAGATCCTGAATAAGGCCTCAAACCGCTCCTGGGAGAGAAAGAAAGAACAATTGGCCATTTTAGACTGGAGTTGATCCTGCACCTGTCCTGAAATGTCACCATTAAGCATTTCAGGCATTTTTTGTAAGGTAGCATATCCCTACACTGCAGCATAGCTCTAGAGGTGTGTTCCCCCCTTACAAGGATTTGAGCATCTGGAAAGGTGTTATATAAATGCAATCAATTAATGTAATTATTATAAACCTACATTTATAAATCTACATCCATAGATGCTGCTCCATGGCTGACCCTGTGCCTTGTGTGTGTGTGATACACGTGAATGTGTGCATTTTGGGGAGGGTTAAGATTAGGCTGAAATCAAAAAAGGGACAATAAAGTATATACATGCCTTGCGAAAGTATTTGGCCCCCTTGAACTTTGCGACCTTTTCCCACATTTCAGGCTTCAGACATAAAGATATAAAACTGTATTTGTTTGTGAAGAATCAACAACAAGTGGGACACAATCATGAAGTGGAACGACATTTATTGGATATTTCAAACTTTTTTAACAAATCAAAAACTGAAAAATTGGGCGTGCAAAATTATTCAGCCACCTTAAGTTAATACTTTGTAGCGCCACCTTTTGCTGCGATTACAGCTCTAAGTCGCTTGGGGTATGTCTCTATCAGTTTTGCACATCGAGAGACTGACATTTTTAACCATTCCTCCTTGCACAACAGCTCGAGCTCAGTGAGGTTGGATGGAGAGCATTTGTGAACAGCAGTTTTCAGTTCTTTCCACAGATTCTCAATTGGATTCAGGTCTGGACTTTGACTTGGCCATTCTAACACCTGGATATGTTTATTTTTGAACCATTCCATTGTAGATTTTGCTTTATGTTTTGGATCATTGTCTTGTTGGAAGACAAATCTCCGTCCCAGTCTCAGGTCTTTTGCAGACTCCATCAGGTTTTCTTCCAGAATGGTCCTGTATTTGGCTCCATCCATCTTCCCATCAATTTTAACCATCTTCCCTGTCCCTGCTGAAGAAAAGCAGGCCCAAACCATGATGCTGCCACCACCATGTTTGACAGTGGGGATGGTGTGTTCAGGGTGATGAGCTTTGTTGCTTTTACACCAAACATAACGTTTTGCATTGTTGCCAAAAAGTTCAATTTTGGTTTCATCTGACCAGAGCACCTTCTTCCACATGTTTGGTGTGTCTCCCAGGTGGCTTGTGGCAAACTTTAAACAACACTTTTTACGGATATCTTTAAGAAATGGCTTTCTTCTTGCCACTCTTCCATAAAGGCCAGATTTGTGCAATATACGACTGATTGTTGTCCTATGGACACAGTCTCCCACCTCAACTGTAGATCTCTGCAGTTCATCCAGAGTGATCATGGGCCTCTTGGCTGCATCTCTGATCAGTCTTCTCCTTGTATGAGCTGAAAGTTTAGAAGGACGGCCAGGTCTTGGTAGATTTGCAGTGGTCTGATACTCCTTCCATTTCAATATTATCGCTTGCACAGTGCTCCTTTGGATGTTTAATGCTTGGGAAATCTTTTTGTATCCAAATCCGGCTTTAAACTTCTTCATAACAGTATCTCGGACCTGCCTGGTGTGTTCCTTGTTCTTCATGATGCTCTCTGCGCTTTTAACGGACCTCTGAGACTATCACAGTGCAGGTGCATTTATACGGAGACTTGATTACACACAGGTGGTTTGTATTTATCATCATTAGTCATTTAGGTCAACATTGGATCATTCAGAGATCCTCACTGAACTTCTGGAGAGAGTTTGCTGCACTGAAAGTAAAGGGGCTGAATAATTTTGCACGCCCAATTTTTCAGTTTTTGATTTGTAATTTTTTTGGGGAAATATCCAATAAATGTCGTTCCACTTCATGATTGTGTCCCACTTGTTGTTGATTCTTCACAAAAAAATACAGTTTATATCTTTATGTTTGAAACCTGAAATGTGGCAAAAGGTCGCAAAGTTCAAGGGGGCCAATACTTTCGCAAGGCACTGTATTCTATTAATTAATGAAAGGAAGCAGACAAACAGTGGGAGAGAGGGGAGTAGTGAAAAGGGTGGGTGAATCAATCATTCAGCCATTTGAAACAGAATATGATCTTGCCATTTGAGCAATAGGGGACATAGGGGTGTCCTGTGTCATAGTTCCTCTCTTGTGGCCCATCCTCTGTTGTGTTAGCACTCTAGCGGCATCTGCTACGCGTATTGGATTTTCTGGACTGGCGGACATGTTGGATTGTGAAATTTGAGGTTTTCAACTTTCCAGGTCACCCTCCCCTGTTGTTCACTAAGCAGACTGGAAAGGCAGACTTTTTGAAAAATAATAGTGTAGATCAGATATATTATACAGTGCATTTGGAAAGTATTCAGACCCCTTGACTTTTTCCACATTTTGTTACGTTACAGTCTTATTCTAAAATTAATTCAATTGTTGTTTCTTTCTCATCAACCTACACACAATACCTCATAATGACAAAGAAAAAAAGGATGTTTTTTTGTTTGCAAATGTATTAAAAATATTCAGACCCTTTACTTAGTACTTTGTTGAAGCACCTTTGGCAGCGATTACAGTATTGAGTCTTCTTGGGTATGATGCTACAAGCTTGGCACACCTGTATTTGGGGAGTTTCTCCCATTCTTCTCTACAGATCCTCTCAAGCTCTGTCAGGTTGGATGGGGAGCAGTGCTGCACAGATATTTTCAGGTCTCTCCAGAGATGTTCGATCGGGTTCAAGTCCGGGCTCTGGCTGGACCACTCAAGGACATTCAGAGACTTGTCCCGAAGCCAATCCTGTGTTGTCTTCGCTGTGTACTTAGGGTCGTTGGTGAACCTTCGCCACAGTCTGAGGTCCTGAGGTTTTCATCGAGGATCTCTCTCTCCCAGTCCCTGCCACTGAATAACATCCCCAGAGCATGATGCTGCCACCACCATGCTTCACCTTAGGGAGGATCTTTTAGGTGCCTTTTGGCAAACTCCAAGCAGGCTGTCAAGTGCCTTTTACTGAGAAGTGACTTCCGTCTGGCCACTCTACCATAAAGGTCTGATTGGTGGAGTGCTGCAGAGATGGATATCCTTCTGAAAGGTTCTCTCATCTCCACAGAGGAACTCTGGAGCTCTGTCATAGTGACCATCGGTTTCTTGGTCACCTCCTTGACCAAGGACCTTCTTCCCCAATTTCTCAGTTTGGTCGGGCAGCCAGCTCTAGGAAGAGTCTTAGTGGTTCCAAACTTCTTCCATTTAAGAATGAAGGAAGCCACTGTGTTCTTGCTGACCTTCAATGCTGCAGATCTGTGCCTCGACACAATGCTGTCTCGGAGCTAGATGGGGCAATTCCTTCGACCTCAAGGCTTGGTTTTTGCTCTGACATGCATTGTCAACTGTGAGACCTTATATAGACAGGTGTGTGCCTTTCCAAATCATGTCCAATCATTTGAATTTACCACATGTGGACTCCAATCAAGGATAATCAATGGAAACAGGATTCACCTGAGCTCAATTTCGAGTCTCATAGCAAAGGGTCTGAATACTTACGTAAATAAGGGATTTCTGTTTTTTATTTTTAATACATTTGCAAAAATGTCAAAAACATGTTTTCGCTTCGTCACTATGGGGTATTGTGTGTAGATTGATGAGGGAAAAATATATTTCATCCATTTTAGAATAAGGCTGTAACGTAACAAAATTTGGAAGAAGTCAAGGGGTCTGAATACTTTCTGAATGCACTGTAGCTTCGAAATCGTGACATTATGAACTTTTTAAGAAAATAAGCTGTTTCTTGACTCTATGTACATGAATATACAGTGCCAGTCAAAAGATTGCACACACCTACCTACTCATTCAAGTATTTTTCTTTATTTTTTACTATTTTCTACATTGTAGAATAATAGTGAAGACATCAAAACTATTAAATAACACATATGGAATCATGTAGTAACCAAAAAAGTGTTAAACAAATCAAACATTTTTTTTTTTGCCTTGATGATAGCTTTGGCATTCTCTCAACCAGCTTCACCTGGAATGCTTTTCCAACAGTCTTGATGGAGTTCCCACATATGCTTAGCACTTGTTGGCTGCTTTTCTTTTACTCAATTTGGTTGAGGTCGGGGGATTGTGGAGTGAGCTTGTGGCCACAAAATGGGACCACAAGTGTTAAAGTGCATAAAAATCATCTGTCCTTAGTTGCAGCACTCACTAAGGAGTTCCAAACGGCCTCTGGAAGCTATGTCAGCACAAGAAGTGTTCGTCAGGAGATCCGTGAAATGGGTTTCCATGGCTGAGCAGCCGCACACAAGCCTAAGATCACCATGCGCAATGCCAAGCGTCAGCTGGAGGGCTGTAAAGTTCACCGCCATTGGACTCTGTAGCAGAGGAAACGTGTTCCCTGGAGTGATGAATCACGCTTCACCATCTGGTAGTCCGACGGACGAATCTGGGTTTGGTAGACGTCAGGAGAACGATACCTGCCCGAATGCATAGTGCCAACTGTAACGTTTGGTGGAGGAGGAATAATGGTCTGGGGCTGTTGTTCATGGTTCGGGCTAGTTCCAGTGATGGGAAATCTTAATGCCACAGCATACAATGACATTCTAGATGATTCTGTGCTTCCAACTTTGTGGCAACAGTTTGGGTGAAGGTCCTTTCCTGTTTCAGCATGACAATGCCCCCATGCACAAAGGGAGGTCCATAGAGAAATGGTTTGTCGAGATCGGTGTGGAAGAACTTTATTTTTTACATTTTTTAAAAATTGTACCCCTTTTTCTCCCCAATTTCGTGGTATCCAATTGTTGTTGTAGCTACTATCTTGTCTCATCGCTACAACTCCCGTACGGGCTCGGGAGAGACGAAGGTTGAAAGTCATGCGTCCTCCGATACACAACCCAACCAGCCGTACTGCTTCTTAACACAGCGCGCATTCAACCTGGAAGCCAGCCGCACCAATGTGTCGGAGGGTACACCGTGCACCTGGCAACCTTGGTTAGCGCGCACTGCGCCCGGCCCGCCACAGGAGTCGCTGGTGCGCGATGAGACAAGGACATCCCTACCGACCAAGCCCTCCCTAACCCGGACACGCTAAGCCAATTGTGCGTCGCCCCACGGACCTCCCGGTCGCGGCCGGTTACGACAGAGCCTGGGCGCGAACCCAGGGACACTGATGGCACAGCTGGCGCTGCAGTACGGCGCCCTTAACCACTGCGACCACCCGGGAGGCTGGGTGTGGAAGAACTTGACTGGCCTGCACAGAGCCCATACCTCAACCCCAATGAACACCCTTGGTATGAATTGGAACACCGACTGCGAGCCAGGCATAATCGCCCAACATCAATGCCAGACCTCACTAATGCTCTCGTAGCTGAATGGAAGCAAGTCCCCGCAGGATTGTTCCAAAATCTAGTGGAAAGCCTTCCCAGAAGGGTGGAGACTGTTATAAACATTAAAAACACCTGCTCTTTCCATGACATAGACTGACCAGGTGAGCTATGATCCCTTATTGATGTCACCTGTTAAATCCACTTCCATCAGTGTAGATGAAGGGGTAGTAGGTGCCATGTGCACCGGTTTGAGCGTGTCAAGAACTGCAACACTGATGGTTTTTCACACTCAACAGTTTCCTGTATGTATCAAGAATGGTCCACCACCCAAAGGACATCCAGTCAACTTGACACAACTGTGAGAAGCATTGGAGTCAATACGGGCCAGCATCCTTGTGGAACGCTTTCGACACCTTGTAGTTCATGCACAAACTAATTGAGGCTGTTCTGAGGGAAAAAGGGGGTGCAACTTAATATTAGGAAGGTGTTCCTATTATTTTGTACACTCAGTGTATTTAAGGTATACACAGTGTTGGTGAGTAACGGATTACATGTCATCCATGTACATGTAATCCGTTACATGTAAAGGATTACAAAAAACAGTAACTGTAATCCACACTAAAATAGTGTAATCAGATTATAGATATTTTGAAAAATTTGATGATTACCTCGAAGATTACTTTCAAATTCAGAAAGGATGCTTGCGGGAAAAAATCTTTAACTCTTCTCTGTTTTCTCAATGATAGCATTGAAAAAAGTTTAAGTTTGTTCCACCTGAGCGAGTCTGACCACAAGTCAGAGACCACTATGATGACACATCAAACACATTTGGTGTATCGCGCGAAAAGAGCAGGAATAGGCTTTTGTAGGCTATAGTCCAGACTATGTCTTCCAATGGTGCAACTGCTGTCAGCATTTGGGTAATCTGAGTTTGGGTAATCCAAAAGTTACGTCACTGATTACAATTTTGGACAGGTATCTAGTAACTGTAACGGATTACATTTAGAAAGTAACCTACCCAAGCCTGTGTTTACAGTATTATGATCAGAGCCATACATATGGCCCTTGGTCAGATGTGTGTCTGTCATATTTAGCAAAACAAAAAGCTTGTTGAGGGAGTACCACTTTCATTCAGTGTCAACATTCAGAATGGTGGTATTAGTTTATGCCTAATATATATATATATATATATATATGTATCAGGGGTAACCATGGTGTTCCTCTGCCCATCCACTGCTGTGTTTGGTAAGGAAATTAGATTTCCCATCTGAATCCTTCTGGCCCTCCAGATGCTATCGTCTCTCTCCTCTCCCTATCTCCCAACCTCTCTCTTTTCTCCCTCCAACGCCCTCTTTTTCTCAATGTTCTCCCTCTCTCTCCATACCTCTCTCTCCCTCTCCCTCTCTCTCTCTCTCTCTCACTGCTTGGACAGAGTGACATTTTAGCTGTGAATTCAATCGATGGACTCTGTCGGGAGCCAGTAACTGGGAAGAGACCAGGGAAGGTGGAGGCTGGCTAGTTGATACAGGGGGCTTTCTCACAGCACGCTCCACAGACAGAGCATTCAAGGAGACTATTCTTTCTCTCTCATCAAACCTGTTTTTGAGAGAGGGAAGAAAAGGTAGCCATGAAACTATAGGCATCGTTTAAAAGGAACTGGTGCTGACTTCCTTTTGGTCGGCTCGGCGATGCCATTTTGGGTTAGAGCAACTGTAGTTGAATTCAGCTAAACAGAAAGGCTCTCAATCACATAGATATCATAGTTTTCCTGAAAGGACACAATTGATTGAAGGAAGCATTTACTATCACACTAAATAATAATTACTCCTTCAAATGGAAATGCTAAAATAACAATAATATTGGTACTGGTACGCGTATGTGTCAGACTTTACTATTGGTACAAGAGCATAAGATGTAATTCACCTCTTGTTCCAAAGGTATCGTCAAACACATACACGTTTGTACCGCGTTGCTATGGGGATACGGAAGTGTGAAGGTATGAGACACTGACAGTAACAGGTTGATAAAGAGCGTAAACTGTGGAAAAGTGAATAAGCTGCTTGTAAAAGATGAGCACTCCTCAATCCCCATGTGAATTTCCTTATCTGCTTTCCAGCCAGAGCTAGATTCACTATCGGTGGCACATCTGATTGGTGTTTAACTCACCATACAAGGGCCTTTCCATTCATAAGCCAAGAAAATGGTTAAATTTTTGTTTCTGTGTCTTGACTCCGCCCTTCAGTCTGTAGCCGTGCCAACCCCCTGACATAGGGACTACTTTTCCACTCAGAGCCTCTGTACTGAACGAGTAGTGATGAACCCCCTGCAGTTAATTCTAGACTACTATCATCAACACCCATGACTAACATGTGGAAAACACACACACACACAAAAACATCATGGATATACTAAAGTCCTCCTGATGTTGAGCTGCCAGGAAGTGGGTTGCATATCAAACCCTATTACAGTAGGCTACATTCATCCAGTACTTGAGTTATGGCTGTTTTGTGACCCCTGTCAGTTTCAGCTCTGTCACCAATCACCTGATATGCTGTTATGCTGTGGTTAGCCTCGTCGGATTCCCTAAAACGGGAAAACAGGATTCCCTAAAAAAGTACTCATTACATGTTTAATACTTAGCAGGACAGGAAAAATGTCTAATTCACACACTTATCAAGAGAACATCCCTGGTCATCCCTACTGCCTCTGATCTGGCAGACTCACTAAACACCAATGCTTCGTTTGTAAATTATGTCTCAGTTGTTGGAGTGTGCCCATGGCTATCCGTAAATTTAAAAAACAAGAAATCAGTCTGGTTAGCTTAATAAGACATTTTTTTATGATATATACTTCTACTTTTGATACTTAAGTACATTTAAAACCAAATACTTTTAGACTTTTACTCATGTAGTATTTTACTGGGTGACTTTCACTTGAACTCGAGTCCTTTTCCTTTAAGGTATCTTTACTTTTACTCAAATATGAAAATTGGGTACTTTTTCCACCACGGCGCCTCACAATACGTCAAAAAAAATCAAATGCCTTGCTTGGGCGGAGCTCCAAAGGTGCTCACCAGAAGAGTGCCGTAGGAGCACCAGTGTGTGAGGACAGAAAATGTCAACATAACAAACCCTGGTGACAAACCATTTTAGAATGTTTGCAGCACACTAGTTTTCACAATATTTCTCTGTCATTTCGAGATTAGCTAAAGCTCAAGGAAAAGGGGAGAAATGGTCTTCAATGCTGGCCATATCAATATTTTAACATTTTGATATTTCTGAAGTGATATTTGCCTGTAAAGGCTAGCATGAGGGACAAGAAGTAGCTAGCCACAACGAGGTTCGTTTTGAGAAGTCAGCTAACCTTGTAAGCTACCTACGTATAACTAGCTAGCTACTAGCTACACTACAAGACCAAAAGTACGTGGATACCTGCTCGTCAAACATCTCATTCCAAAATCATGGGTATTAATATGGAGTTGGTCTCCCCTTTGCTGCTATAACAGCCTTCAATCTTCTGGGAAGGCTTTCCACTAGATGTTGGAACATTGCTGTGGAGACTTGCTTCCACACAGCCACAAGCGCATTCGTGAGGTCGGGCACTGATGTTGGGCGATTAGGCCTGGCTCACATTTGGCGTTCCAATTAATCCTAAAGGTGTTCAATGGGGTTGAGGTCAGGGCTCTGGGCAGGCCACTCGCACACAGACACAAAGCCCCTCCCCCTGCCACTCACAACGACGAAAGATAACTTTAAACAAGCAGTTTAAACTCGCTATTTGCATTTGCGATTTGGTCCAACAGACGAGAACCTAACCTTTCTAACGACACCCTTTTTATGTCTCAACTCCCATGTAGAATAGAGCAGACACTACTAGAACGAGAGTATCAATGAACATGATTGTGGAAAATGGATGCTCAGTTTGTCTCGTACCACGTACCGCTAGCAGCATTTTAGCCACAGACTGTCATGTTCTGTCTTTGTTTTATACATGTGCAATGAGCATACCAATCTTTTATTTACATCAGGAATAGGCAACTTGTTCTCATTCTAAGAAACAAGTGTCTTCCTAAGCAGGTAAGCCACTTGATTTCGAAATCTTAAAGTGAATAGGCTATGCTGTTCAAACAGCTGGAGATGGGTGTATTCATAATGTTTAACTCATCTACCATGTTAGCAAGCAAATAGTTCCAGGTTGGCTTTACTTTAAATATAAAGATTAGCTGGCTACTCACTAGCACGTGGGCTTGTGCTCGAGATTGTTTTTTGAGACCAGTGCTCATTTTCTATAATTGTCACGCCTGCTCCCACTTCCGCTCTCTGGCGCTCAAGGGCGCAAGGCTACCCTTCATCACGCACACCTGTCACCATCATTATGCGCATCTGCGCTCATCGGACTCACCTGAACTCCTTCACATTTTGATTGTCGTTTTTGTTTTCCCCTGTCCAGACGCTGTCCCTATTCTGTTCCAGTCCGTGTTTCATTAAATGTTCGCTTCCTGTACTTGTTTCACATCTCCAGCGTCTGTCCTCACAGAATGCTAACACCAATATTTGAAGCATCAGAGAGGTTTTAGTTTTTTGTTTTGTTGGTGATGTCAGGTCCAGGTGGTACTGTCACGCCTGCTCCCGCTTCCCCTCTCTGGTACTCCAGGGAGCCAGGCTGCCCTTAATTACGCACACCTGTCACCATCATTACGCGCATCTGCGCTCATTGGTCTCCCCTGGACTCGTTCACGTTTTGATTGCCTTCCCTATATTTGTCCGTTTCCTCTGTTTCATCCCCGTGTCCGCATTATTGTCGTTTTTGTTTCCCCCTGTCCAGACGCTGTCCCTATTCTGTTCCTGTCCGTGTTTCATTAAATGCATGGTTCTGGTTAAATTTGTAACAAAAAATTGCATTTTCATTGACAGACTTGAAAGCCTGATTATTATTAGTGGGTCTTATGGGTGTGGAAGGCTTACATTTAACCTAGGTATCATTTTATATGCAGTGTATTGACCTTTAATTGCGCGATAAAGCTTATTTAGAGAAAACTTTAAAATACAATATAGAAGATATATATTGTGAATCGCCCATAAGTTAGAAAAAAATGTAGATATGATTTTTAGCCCATATTGCCCAGCCTCACCTAAAAGGTTAACTGTGTTAGCCCAGTCACTAGCTTATCCAGGGTCAATGGTACATAGAGCAACCATGTACAGTCTATGGGAACAACTGCAATAATCTCACAAGCAACATTTCTAAAATGAATGAAATGAAGGAAAAAGGAAACCGCACACTGCTCTTGGTAGTATCACTGATATTTAATAAGCTTATGTATCGGCCTCACGGCCTTCGTCAGAGCTTTTGTGAATCTTTTTAAATTAGCACCCTTATGTAGACCTAGTCCCACCCACAGCCGTTCATCTTGTTCA
This sequence comes from Oncorhynchus tshawytscha, assembly GCF_018296145.1. Classification (NCBI taxonomy): domain Eukaryota; kingdom Metazoa; phylum Chordata; class Actinopteri; order Salmoniformes; family Salmonidae; genus Oncorhynchus; species Oncorhynchus tshawytscha. The sequence continues at coordinate 43,102,701 of NC_056436.1, read as the reverse complement.
ATTGTTGCCATGCACCTGCAAAGAGATTGCTCAGATGTGCGAATGCCTTTTGAATTTAAAATGAATTAAATAAAATGAACGTCAAATTTTTATTTACCTGGAATGCTCATCGTGAAGGCATTCCTGTAGCCTAATACTGTACCAAATTACAAGGGTTGGATTTGCACTAAACAATTTATGTCAGCACTTAAAAGGCATGTACAAAATCTGGTATATGGTTTGTCTACTGGTATTATTTTAAATTGCGAACATATAGTGGTGAGTTTAGCTATTCTCTGCTTCAGATGACAGATTCCCATAAGACCAGTAACGCCATCATACTGTAGGCCTATGGCAGCATTGGCAATGCATGCTAAATGTTAAAACTTCTTAAGGCTGGGGGGCACTATTTTCACGTCCGGATGAAAAGTGTGCCCAAAGTAAACTGCCTGCTACTCAGGCCCAGAAGCTAGGATATGCATAATTGGTAGATATGGATAGAAAACACTCTAAAGTTTCTAAAACTGTTAAAATCATGTCTGTGAGTATAACAGACTTATTTGGCAGGCGAAACCCCGAGGACAAACCATCCAGGATTTATTTTTGAGGTCACTGTCTTTTTAATTGATTTTCTATGGGGATCTAGATTTCTAAGGCACTTGCTTGCAGTTCCTATCGCTTCCACTGGATGTCAACCGTCTTTAGAAATTGGTTGAAGTTTTTCCTTTGAGAAATGAAGAAGTAGGGCAGTTCAGAACGAGGGTTGAGTCTAGTGTAGTGTTTGGGGCGTGCAACCTGAAAGCTCGCTCCACTTTGTTTTTATCCGCTATTGAACACAGTTTATTCCGTCTTAAATTTGATCGATTATTTACGTTTAAAAATACCTCAAGTTAGATTAGGAAAGTTGTTTGAAATGTCTGGATCAAGTTTACAGGTAACTTATTAGATACTTTGTAGTCATGTTGCGCGAGTTGGAACCGGTGTATTTTCAGAATCAAACGAGCCAAATAAATAGACATTTTGGGGAAATAACGACAGAATTAATCGAACAAAAGGACCATTTGTGATGTTTAATGGACATATTGGAGTGGCAAAAGAAGAAGATCTTCAAAGGTAAGGCATAAATTATATTGTTATTTTTGACTTTTGTGTCGCGCCTGGTGGGTTGAATTATGATTTTCATGTGTTTGTTTGATGGGATGCTGTCCTCAGATAATAGCATGGTTTGCTTAACAAGAAGTTCATCTTTAAACCGGTGTATAACACTTGTATGATTTATGAATTATTATTATGTGTATTTCTGTTTTTGAATTTGGCGCGCTGCTATTTCACTGGGTGTTGTTAAATCAATCCCGTTAACGGGATTGGCGTGCGAAGGGATCACTAAGAAGTTAAGCTGCAAAATGTGCCAATCAAATAAAAGAGATTGGAGATCTTACAACTAGACAAAAAGGACATGTTCATTTGAGAATACAACACAGAAACACAGACACATTAGGAGAAAGAACCCCTTCCCCTCTTAATTAAAGGATTGAGATATGTGATCCATCAACATTAGTTCATTTTGAATAATAGTTCAACAATTAAAACAAATTTAAACACTTAACTTCAAAGAATCAACACGTCATCACTTCAAAGTGTATAAATAAGCTAACTTGTATGTAAAGATTAGACATCTTAGTCTAAACAACAATATATATATAATTGAGTAGTAACAAGTAGGCTTTTATTACTAAAGCAATCTTTTCTGGTTAACAAAAAAAACTCCATTATGTGGCCAACCTTGCTCCACTGATCCCTGATCTACTGGGTGAGAACACTTCTATTCCAGCCCAGCAATAGCACACTTGATAATCAACTCATTAGATTTGATAAGTTGAATCAGGTATGTTATAGCTGGGCTGATGCAGAACACGGCACATCCAGCAGACCTCCAGCATGGTTGGCTTGCTCCAATTGTAATAGGTTCATACATTGTTTGTGATGTATTTAACTGTATTTTTGTATGCAACATTTGCTAACATGGGTAGGCCTACACGTATAACCCATGGCATATAGGACATACCCTTAGTATCTTGGGACATTCATTGGGACCTCTTTTTTTAAAAATCTGCAAACAGGCTTTCGCAGCTTAACATATCTTGAGGACTGAAAACATCACAAAGAAACATACTTCATTATACTCAAATTAGACAGCACTGACTATTATGTTGCTCTGTCTCCGTTTTCCCCTCTAGGGACTGGAACTGGAGAATCTTTTCATAATGTCCTCCCACAAAATTACCTGCACTATCCAGTAGCCTACACTCTCGCTTTACTGACAGCTGGAGCTGCAATTTCAGCCTCTTCCATGGCTGTTATCTACAAATGCATTTGAAGATGGTGTTTTTAATTTACAATGATTACATCAAGACAGCTAGATAGCTAGCTAATAATATTTAATTAATTTAGCTGAACAGTGTGTTTTAAGTTGGCAGCTCAGTTGAGTCAATCTACAAAGTGGCCTACTGTAGCCTGCTAGCTAGCTAATAATAAAGGGTTTGTTTTACATAGAACAAATGGATTTACTTACTTGAATAGGTTCCCCTACTACCTCTGTTTTTGGGGTCCTAATTGGCAATCTTCACAATATTTCTGGTGATAGCAAAGCCAGCAGCCATGTGGACGAATGGCGACAAAGAAAAACTTTTTTGTCGCCCGAGTGGTTTAGAAAGTGTTGTGGTGTTTGACTTTACCAGCTTAATCCACTTTCAATTTCAATAAATATAAATCGCAGACTGTCAGCCACACTTGATAACTAGCACTTGAAACTAGCATAGGCAACCACTACCCTGACGGAAAACAGTGACACACATTACACACATCACCCTATCTACGACCCAACAACGGTGTTCAACTCCTCAGTTCACAGTTCCATCTTACCTCACTGTAAGACTGGTGATCACATAATATTGTTATGGCTGTGCCTGTGAGTCAATCTCTCCCAGTGGTAGTCAAATATAAATAGATGAAACTCAAGCTAAATATTGCATAATGCAGTGCCACTCAAAAGCTGTCATGGTAGAGTGGGCCAGGAATTGTGTGTTTGCGTGGGCAGCACTTTGACAGACAACCTCTCCCAGCAAATGACAATGCTAATTTCAATTATACTTCCTGGACCACACAAATTTTATACATCTTTCCAGCCAATGACAACACTCATTTCAATTCTACATCCTGGACCACACAGATTTTGATACATCCTTCCAGTACCAGTCCTAGCCCTCAGCAGCCACGCACAGTAGTTCCATAGCAGCAAAACACATCTCCTACAAAATATATGTGATGTTGGCAAGAGGATAGTCACTTGGCAGGCGACTCGACAAAACTGCCACTCAATGTGGGACTTGAATCCACTAAACCTGATTCCTTGGCACTGTTTGAGACGAAACTCAAAGTTACCCCGGTTCTCTGAGAATATGATTGAGATGTCTCACTATGGTATCGCTGGATAGGCGGATCACTACAGAAGAACCAATCACACAACTTCTGTCGGAGACGGACAGGTTGAGTGTCGAATGAGGTGAGCCCCTCCCTCTTTATAAGGCTCCACTCAATACACCCTCTGGTCATTCTCAAGCATGTCTCTCTTTTCCTTGCGCTCTTGCGAGCATCTCACTCATATTCTCAGAGAATTGGGGTTACACAAGTCACCTTGGGTTCTCTTTCAAATACTCGTTCTCATGTCTCACTGTGGGATTCGTCGCAGGAGGTTTCGGACCGTTGACCGTCGTAGGAGGTTCCGGACTGTGGACCGTCGCAGGAGGTCCCGGACTGTGGACCGTCGTAGGAGGTCCCGGACTGTGGACCGTCGTAGGAGGTCCCGGACTGTGGACCGTCGTAGGAGGACCCGGACTGTGGACCGTCGTAGGAGGACCCGGACTGTGGACCGTCGTAGGAGGTCCCGGACTGTGGACCGTCGTAGGAGTTTCCGGACTGTGGACCGTCGTAGGAGTTTCCGGACTGTGGACCGTCGTAGGAGTTTCCGGACTGTGGACTGTCGCAGGAGGTTCTGGACTGTGGACCATCGTCGGAATCTCCGGAATGTGGACCGTCGCCGGAAGCTCCGGACTGTGAAACGTCGCCGGAAGCTCCGGACTGGGGACCGGTTTCGAACCGTTGACCGTCGTAGGAGGTTCCGGACTGTGGACCGTCGCAGGAGGTCCCGGACTGTGGACCGTCGTAGGAGGTCCCGGACTGTGGACCGTCGTAGGAGGTCCCGGACTGTGGACCGTCGTAGGAGGTCCCGGACTGTGGACCATCGTAGGAGGTCCCGGACTGTGGACCGTCGTAGGAGGTCCCGGACTGTGGACCGTCGTAGGAGTTTCCGGACTGTGGACCGTCGTAGGAGTTTCCGGACTGTGGACTGTCGCAGGAGGTTCTGGACTGTGGACCGTCGTCGGAATCTCCGGACTGTGGACCGTCGTCGGAATCTCCGGACTGTGGACCGTCGTCGGAATCTCCGGAATGTGGACCGTCGCCGGAAGCTCCGGACTGTGAAACGTCGCCGGAAGCTCCGGACTGGGGACCGGTTTCGGACCGTTGACCGTCGTAGGAGGTTCCGGACTGTACCGTCGCAGGAGGTCCCGGACTGTGGACCGTCGTAGGAGGTCCCGGACTGTGGACCGTCGTAGGAGTTTCCGGACTGTGGACCGTCGTAGGAGTTTCCGGACTGTGGACTGTCGCAGGAGGTTCTGGACTGTGGACCGTCGTCGGAATCTCCGGACTGTGGACCGTCGTTGGAATCTCCGGACTGTGGACCGTCGTCGGAATCTCCGGAATGTGGACCGTCGCTGGAAGCTCCGGACTGTGAAACGTCGCCGGAAGCTCCGGACTGGGGACCGGTTTCGGACCGTTGACCGTCGTAGGAGGTTCCGGACTGTGGACCGTCGCAGCAGGTCCCGGACTGTGGACCGTCGTAGGAGGTCCCGGACTGTGGACCGTCGCAGGAGGTCCCGGACTGTGGACCGTCGTAGGAGGTCCCGGACTGTGGACCGTCGTAGGAGGTCCCGGACTGTGGACCGTCGTAGGAGGTCCCGGACTGTGGACCGTCGTAGGAGGTCCCGGACTGTGGACCGTCGCAGGAGGTCCATGACTGTGGACCGTCGCAGGAGGTCCATGACTGTGGACCGTCGCCGGAAGCTCCGGACTGGGGACCGTCGCCGGAAGCTCCGGACTGGGGACCGTCGCCAGAAGCCTGGTGCTTGGAGCCGGCACAGGTGGCACCGGACTGGTGACACGCACTTCGGGGCGAGTGCGAGGAGGAGACACAGGACGTACCGGGCTGGGAAAGCACACTAGAGGCCTGGTGCGTGGAGCCGGCACAGGTGGTACCGGACTGGTGACACATACTTCAGGGCGAGTGCGAGGAGCAGGCACAGGATGTACCGGACTGGGAACACGCACTTCAGGGAGAGTGCGAGGAGGAGACACAGGACGTACCGGGCTGGGAAAGCACACTGGAGGCCTGGTGCGTGGAGCCGGCACAGGTGGCACCGGACTGGTGACACACACTTCAGGGCAAGTGCGAGGAGCTGACACAGGATGTACTGGGCTGTGTAGGCGTACTGGAGACCTAGTGGGTAGAGCCGGAACAAATTGTACCGGAACGATGACACACTTCGCACGGCGAGTGCGGGGAGCTGGCACAGGACGTACTGGGCTGTGAAGGCGTACTGGAGACCTGGTGCATGGAGCCGGCATAGTTTTTACCAGACTGCTAGCATGCTCCTCAGGACGAGTATGGAGAGCTGACTCAGGTGGCATCAAACTGATGACATGCTCTTTAGGGCGAATGTCGTGCATAATTTCTCTCTCCTCCAATTTCTCCATCAACTCACTGACGGTCTCTGACTCTCTCCGTTCACTCTCCTCCAATTTCTCCATCTTCTCCCAGATTGGCTCTGGTTCACTCCTTGGCTCCGCCGACCACCCCATGCCCCCTAATGCCCCCCCCCCCAAACATTTTCTTGGGGCTGTTCTTTGGGCTTTCGTTGTGGCCGCGAACCCCGGCGTCGTCGCTGTCTTCCCTTCTCTCCTTGCGTCTGCTTCCAAGGAAGGCTTTCGTGTCCTCCCATTATTTCCTCCTAAGTCCAGGATATCTTCTCCTCCTTGAATTCCTCCCAAGCCCAGGATACCTTCTCCTCCTGGGCACGCTGCTTGGTCCTGGTGTGGTGGGATCTTCTGTCACGATCGTCGAAATAACATTCGGACCAAGGCGCAGCGTGATATGGGTTCCACATCTTTTTATTAGTGAAACGCACAAAACAATTAAGAAAAAAAAGGCAACCGATACGTGAAGCTATGGAGTGCTCACAGGCAACTACACATAAACAAGATCCCACAAAACAGTGGGGAAATGGCTGCCTAAATATGATCCCCAATCAGAGACAACGATAAACAGCTGCCTCTGATTGGGAACCATACCAGGCCAACATAGAAATAAAACAACCTAGATTACCCACCCTAGTCATACCCGACCTAACCAAAATAGAGAATAAAAAGGTTCTCTATGGTCAGGGGGTGACAGGTAAAAACAAATGTGCGAGCCAAGTCATCACTTGCTACTGAATCCAGAATTCCGTTGAAAATGGGTGGCTTCATAGCAGACTGCAGTCTAAACCCCTTTGTAACTGTGGACGAGACCCAGGGCTGTACTGTGCATGTGCACTGTAATAGTACTACGAGCCACCTATTCGCCAATGTCACAGGGTTCATCAACCTTAATATCTTAGTGATGTATTACAACACACTTATGGAATCAATGGCTCTGTGTTAAGTCTGAGTAGCCTGGTCCCAGATATGTCTGTGCTCTTGCCAACTCCATTGCTGTAGGCTGTCATTGTCAAGACAAAATAGTTTGGCATGAAAACAAGTGACAAGGAGTTGGCATGATCAGACTGGTACTCAAACATACATTTTACATTTGCGTCTTAGTCATTTAGCAGACGCTCTTCTTCAGAGCGCCTTATTACAGTCAAAAGGCAATCTTATCCAGAGCAACTTAAAATATAATAATATATGCCATTTAGCAGACTTACAGTCATGTGGGCATCCATTTTACATAAGTGTGGTGACGGGAATTGAATCCACTATCCTTGCGTTACGAAGGGCAATATGCCATATAGCAGACACTTTTATCAAAAGCGACTTACCGTCATGCAAGCATACATTTTACGTACGGGTGGTCCCAGGAATTGAACCGAAGGGCCATGCTCTACCAACTGAGCTAAAGAGGACTTGCATATTAGACCAGGCTCATGCTGTGATTATTTGACAAGTGTCATTTTGATGCTCCAGAGCAGCGGTGGTGCCTGTACTGATAACTTCGTTTCTCATCTGGGCTCCGATGTAACCTGAGGATTTGTTCTCTCGTAAATAAGGGGTCATGTCCGCATGTGGGCACGGGCAAAATAATGTGACAGGTAATGCACCCCAAACCCAATTGGAGCTGACGGACGACCGTGGGGCCTGTAAAGGAAGATTGACCCGGGCTTTTTTAATCCAAGGTGTAAAACACACACACGCTAACACATAAGTACACACAAAACCACTCACTCACTCGCTCAAGCATGCACGCACGCGCACACGCACACACATCGCACTGAACCTGCTATCCACAGTAAGAGAGAAGCATGAAGACATGGTGGACAAAGGATGAGTATGAGGAAAACAGAACAAGCTGTTCTTGTTTTTGACTCTCTCAAAGGTGACTTTTTATCAGAGATGGCCGCTGTGGGCCCTGTTCCTCTAACTTCATGGAGGTAAAGTTTGTGCAGGAAATTGGGGTACATTTTTTTGTCACTAGATGAAGTAACGGGACAAAACAAGTAAGGCTGAATGACTATTCAGGTCATATGTCTGTACTGTACATAAATAAGTAAGTAGTCCTGCACAAGGCTTGGCTTAAGCGAGCCGAAACGGATTTTAGGAGTAGGAGCCTGTTTCTGTAGGGCAGGGGTGTCAAACCCGTTCCATGGAGAGCCTAGTGTCTGCTGATTTCTGACCACAGGTGAGCCGAGTTCCTTACTAATTAGTGACCTTATTTTGTCAATCAATTACAAGGGAAGAGCGAAAACCCTCAGACACTCCACCCTCCGTCAAATGAGTTCGACATGTGCTGTAGAGTGCGGCCAGCTTGATGTACAAGTACAGGACGCTAGTCTATCGCAGGGCCTTACCTGCAATCTAGCTCTTTACTGCTGAGTGCCAAGCAGAAACTCACCAGGTCCCCATTTTTACAAGTCATTGGTATGACTCGGATGAGGATCAAACTCCCAACCTTCCAGTCTCAGCGCGGACACTCAGACCACAAGGTCAATGAGTAATGAGTTGGGTCTCCTACTCTATAATGGAGGGGGATTAGCCCCAGAAAAAGCCAAGTCAGAGACAGACAAAAGGCTCTGTTACAATAGCCAATAGCCACACTAGATTATAACACTTAATATGAAGCAATCCATTTGGCATCCATTCTAAGTAGTAGCCTATGGTAGTATGGACATTGGACATTGAATCGTGGCCAAAGTCTAGCTCCACAAGACCTCCAAGAGAAAAGATGGCCATTACCGCATTACCTGCGCTCCTCCACTACCTCCCCATGTCACCTTTATGAAACACTCCAGGTTACTTTGGCTGGCCAATGAGCTGGCCCAAATTAGCCAAGAGAGAGAGCGAGAGACAGAGGCGAGTGACACAATCCCATCTTTTAGCAGATTGCCCTGTGGGTAATGAGACGGTCATTTTCCTGATGGTAATGGAAAAGCTGTCACGGCTGTAACAACGGGACACTGCCTTGACTCACATTCATCAGCACCAAGATGACACAGATAGGAAGACAGGAAATTAGTTAGAAATGGAATTTAAATTAGCAGTCTCTACGATGTTAAGTGTGGATGAGAGAGGAACACACATACACTCACTATGTGGCTGTATGCTGTGTTATGTAAAAGTATGAGTGAGTTTGTTTAGATTAGCATATGGCTCAGTGACGATTAGCCGGGCCCATACTGCTTTGCTAGCCGAGTAAACACACACACACACGTTTGTTTTACTATCCTTGTGTGGACCAAACAATTGATTCCCATTCAAAATCCTATTTTCTCTAACCCTAACCCTAAACCTAACCTTAACCCCTAACTCTTAACTCCTAACTCTAACCCTAACCATATTTGTAACCCTAAGCCCTAAACCTAAAATAGCCTTTTTTTCTTGTGGGGACTGGCGAAATGTTCCCACTTGTCTGAATTTTATTTGTTTTAATATCCTTGTGAGGACTTCTGGTCCCCACAAGGATAGTAAAAAAAACACACACACACACACACACACACACACACACACACACACACACACACACACACACACACACACACACACACACACACACACACACACACACAGATGCAGCAGCCAAACCAGGATCATACAGAAACTGCAGGGCTGCACTGGATTCTGTAAACATAGAAGTATATAGCAAAGTTCAAGCAGTAATTATCCCTACTGCTTGAATATATATATATAAAAATATATAAAATATCATCTGTATTAAAGCCTCAGACATTTAATATTTGCAAGGTCAACATAATGTTGACGAAATGTTTTCTGATGACATAAGCCTTGAACATGCTTTATCGGTGGAAATAAACTGATGGTTGTCATCTCACCATAACATTGCCTTGATCCTCCATGTCTGATAAATGCATGAGCGACACTCATCCAAAGAAAAGCCCTCTCGACTAATGGGCCTACTGTCATTTTATAGATCACACAATGTGAGACATCGTAAAACCCTTCCGCGGCTGCACACTCCATCGGCTGACACGTTACATAATGGAGTTAAATCAGCAGGCAGGGGAGCGTTCAATAGCAAGAGAGTGGAGAGAGCAGTCGCTGGCTGTAGACTACCAGTTTGGAACTTGTTTATAGCCCGGGTTGTTTTCATTAAGCACCAAATGGAAGAAAGCGGACTGAAACAGTGAGGGCCTACCTCAACATGTCCAATAAGAAACACTGGTTTTTAGTTTTCAGTTGCAAAACATTTTGCTAGAGTGTACCCTAATATGACCCCGGATGGCTAGCCAAACACCGATATCCGCCAAGTCAGCTGGTAATCAGAGCGTTCCCTTGAGGCAGGGCTTTATTTAAGGACAAACTGAAATGACTCTCATCCACTGCGGGAGATTTGGGTGAAAACCAACAATCTAGGCCATGCCGCCCGGAGGGATTCAGGAAGGACTTTAAACTAAAAATAGAGTATGCTGAAATAATTAAGGAAATCTATCTCTTAAGTGTGCCAACAATCTTTTTTAATTACAGTCCCCCTGTCGGCTGAGCTGGAGCCAATCAAAGCAGGTCAGGGGATGTGATGGGAGCAGTTGAGTGATCCACCTGTTATCTTTGTGTGTGCGGACACACACACACACACACACACACACACACACACACACACACACACACACACACACTCTCATGCCGCATACAAATTACACTTCCTCAAGTCAGAGGAGACATCTCTAATCTCACCTACCAGACAATAAGGTGGCAGTTGGTAGGAAAGGGTAGCTTTGAAAGAGTCTAGATTAGAATTTCACAGTTGGAAAATAATGCATGTCATAATGAATGATGGGAGTGTTTGTTTGGTGTTAGCACAATGTTATCCCCTGGTACTGGCTGGTAGAGCAGGGAGGAGGGTGTTAGTGCCCAGACTAATGCTTGTTTACTGTCTGAGTCTTCCAGTGGGAAGATTGACACACTGGGTGAGGCCTGAGGTTGGCGCCTCTGGGAACCACTAACCACAGACTAGTCTGGATAACTCCAACAGACGCTATAATGAGCATTTACCTCAGAGTGGATAGCTTTTCCCTCATATGCTAATGCTACAGACTATAACAAACCAAAAACACACCTTAGCCTAGCAGCACTTAAGCCTTACCCAGTGAGCAAAATTAAGTTAAAAATACTTTTTTTTACGTCTTTTCAAAACGTTAAAATCACATTTATTTTTTGGTTCTGATTGAAAGTTGAAAATACATCTCTTCCCGACTTTTAAAGAACGTATTTTACGGACGTTGAAAATACAGTACGTATTTTTTGGGTCATTGTTTCTTTGGCCAAATTTCAACAGTACATACAATCATTTATTTCTACATGTCAATGCAGAAAACATTATATTCCTCCCATCAATGTTCCCTGTAATGTTTTGGGGCACCGAGCAAATGTTTGGTCTTGGGAGCGGAAACTTGAACGTTGTAAGAATTTTTTTCAACTTCCGGCACGTGTTTACAGTTAACACTGAGGCTTTACCCTTACAGTTTTAGACAGTAGCCAATAGGCTATTGTGGCTATTTAAGCATAATAGGCGTACCAACTAAACCAATGGAATAAATCCCATAACATTTTCACATGGAAACAGCTTTGTTTTCTATGATACAGGCTACAGTAGCCTATATGTGGTGTTCACTGCTTTCATTGCATGGAGTGGCGATTTTAGCATGTAAATCAGTTAGCCACTAACTCCTTCCAAGCCACTCATTGTTAAATTTACGATTTCCAACTTGTTGTATAATGTTTATGTCCAATGGCCGATGAGCACCAATACATTTTATCTATAATTTCTCTTAATTATTTATCATCATATGACAAGGATTAAAAAGGATTTGCCAGTAGATTGTTGACCTGATTCATGATGATGACTGCTAGCTAAGATCAGTCCAATCAAAGCTACTGTAGATATAACGTGATTTGACATCATTTTATCTGTGGCCAATGACCTTGAGCCTTCTTGGATGGACACTTCTAATGTAAGTCTATGGCAGCACCCCAGGCGGCTGGAATTTTCGAAGTCTACCCTTAGACTTGGCAGTGACGTAGTGTCCCCATGAGCGACAGAACACTGAGCCAATCACGTCGCAACGCTCCGTATTTTCTGCTGGCTTGCCCCACCACACTGAGCTAGGCTGAAACACCTGCATTTTGGAGCTGCTTTACTCAAGAAAACGAAAAAGAGACCATGTTTGTATGAGGCTTTATTAACTCAATGATATATCATTTTTACATTGTTTGCAAACTGATATGCGACACGTATTAATACCAAAATAACATGCAAAACAGGCAATCTCCCCCCAATTTTTTATTATTTTCTTTTGGGGGGAGGGGGGCAAAAAAATGTGGGGCCATGAATGACTGGTCGCCACTGATTGCATGAGACTTTTAAAAACGTTCTTACATTATGTAGGGATTGACATTAATTCATGATTTTTTTACTTGGTCTGTAACACCATGTGCCAAATAGGTGACTGTACATTGCATTGTGTTGCATGATGCAAAAGAAACCACTTTACAAAAGACAATTAATTATTATTACCATACAGAGAATTAGACCATGTAGGCTACCCCTCTACCTATTAGCTTATTTGCATATTCTGTCTCAAAACACAACACTGCTCCTTTTACCTCTTGCACTTGTAGGAAGCAGTAACTCCCCATTGCTGACCAATACTTATCTATAACTGGGCTAATAACTCACTAACGAGCAAATAATATCAACAAATGTGCACACGCACAATTCAATCGCATTCAATCGTGGGTGACTGAAAGACAGCTCATGGGGCCACCCCTGTCAATAGAATTCTACTCCGTTGCTCTGGCTCTGTCTACAGCAAAATCACATCCTCAATCTTGCAAAGTTAGATTTTGTCTTGGTTTGTTGCATTGAAAAGGGGCAGATATCATGTTGATTCGATCACAGAAAAAAACGTTGATCTATGTAGTGCAAGCTAATGGGGTGAACTCAGTAAAGTTCGAACTCTTGCGTCTCTGCGCAACATGGCATTTATTCTGTGCAGCAGTCCAGGAGGTGGGCGCACCCACGCAGCTTAAAGGAATAATTGCCTCCCATCTGTCACATGCACTTATGTAACTTTTTTTAAAGCTTTAAAACTAGCAATGATCATTTAAGTTTTCAGACCCCCAAAAATGTAATAAAAAATAACACACAACTACAGTAACATTCTCAGTAACAGTTACAGAAAGGCTTTTGTTGCTCTGACTGTGATATGTGGTTGTTTATCCACTGACTGTAAGTCACTCTGAAAGATAACATCTGCTAAAAGCACAAAATGTAAAATGAAATGTAGAAAAATACATGTAAAAAAACAACACTTGCAAAGCAAGCTGGTTATTATTTGAATGAGCTCCGCCCCCAAACAAGACCAAATTTGGTCAGTCCAGACCAGAAGTATTTGTTTCACAAGTTTGGGCAACACATTACAGTACAGCACAGTAGAGTTTAGTTCAGTAGAGTACATTAGAGAACAGAACAGTAAAGTAGGGTACAGTACAGTACAATATATGCTGTACTTTACTCTAATGTACTGAACTATACTTTATGGTCCTCTGTAACGTACTGTACTATACATGACTATAATGTATTGAACTGTACTGCACTCTGCAGTGCTCTAATGTGCTGTCCAAACCTGTGATACATAGACATCTATGATTGGTTCAGATTTGGTCTGGACTGTTGCAAAATAAATGTGCACATACATGTTATTCCATAATTTCACCCACACACGTGAAAGAGCGTCTGTGTAGCTAAACGCTAAAATAGAACACGGATCAGGAGGATACAAACCCACGTGGATGCTTGACAGATTCATTAATAACTAAAAACGAACTCGATTTTCTTTTTTATATGTGTGTATTAATCGTCGGCATAGAGAACCCCACGATTTTGTATGACTCCAAGTCAAAATTCTAAAAAAGAACCAGCTAAAAAGAGGACCATATGCATGTCAGGTAAAAATAACAAACCAATATTAATCTCCCAGGCCAAACTAGCTAGCAACAGATAGCTAGCTACTTAAATGTCCATGAATGTTTCATGTGTTTTTTTCGACCTGCCGCTAAAATTAATATAGTTGGTTCAGTTGTTTTTTGTATTTTAACCCGAGTGTCATGATCGCGTCTGGTGCGTGCGGCCAGTGTAGTCAGCATGTTAGTCTTCAGCGCTACAAAACAACAATGCAGCAAAACAACTCATGACAAATGACAGTAAGGCTACCTAGAGCCTCATATGCTAATGCTTCAGACCTAGCTGCACTATGCTCTTAGCCTAGCCTCCAGCGCTGCAAAGCGGGCAACTAAAAAGCAGCCAAAGCCGGCCATGTAATTGCTATGGGATCAATACGGGAGTGGGAACAGTATCCAGTATTGCCAACCATTTTTTTCAGTGAGATCCGCTATTGGCCCCTTGATTTTTGTCGCTAGAAATTGCTAGATTACGTTTAGCTGTTGCCGCGACAACGTCACTGCACCAATTTGCCTTGCTGCTGCAGTCCGTTTTCGCCCCCCTCTCCCGCCGCACACCCCCTCCCCTTGTGCTTCTCTGCCTGTGTGTGCCGTTGCTGTGACTTCTGTTGCACAAACAGCTTCTCCCACTCTGGTTTGAGGCAGAATTTAGTGGGAAAATTCACTAAATGCTATCAAAACCATAGAAACCCTCTGTCAAAACTCCCCAAAGGCAGCCTGAAAAGTAGCTACATTTTGTCGATAGAATCCTTTACCAATAAAAGTAATTGGAGGGGTATGAAAACTCCCTAAATATAGAAACAAAGTTGTTAAATTGGAAACGCTGATGGTATTTGACGGGTGAGACGTAATGGCCTCTGATGACTCGCTCTGTACTTCATAGATTGAAATCAGTTTATAGCTGTGGGGAGAAATGAATCCTTTTACCAATCTGTCATTTAGGTATTTCACTGTGGAAGACAATTTCTTTCATAATCTTCATCATCAATATCCTTCCCAAACTTCCAATGGTTGACATAACCCTGACAACATCCTCCAGAAGATGCTGTGATGGTGGGTCACTCTCACCTTACGCCTCAGCAGCAAATGTAATGAAGCTCTCTCCCTCGTGTGTCGCTTTGTGTCACCTTGGTTGTGAGCTAGATCTAGTAATGGCCTGGTCTGAAGATTTGTGCCGTCTCTTTTTAACGCGGTAATTCAGGACTATGGAGCGCTGTAGAGGTTATTTAACTGACAGACTGACCGACTGACAGATTGACAGACGACTATATCCAGTATCCATATCCTCGGCCACATCATTAACGCCTACTGTAAGCCATCGTTCACTTGATATTATTTATTAAGTATTGCACCAATCATGATGGTAGGACTCCAACTACACAAATTGAATGACTCCGTTGAGCTTACAATGGCCCTTGCTAGCGGAGAGACTCAAAATATGACCATTTTCATAAATATAAATAGAATTTGCTCCTTGAATTAAATTTTTAAAAATGGGGCTGGTTCTATTGGCATACTGTGTGATGTAAAGGCACTGATGCCTTATCCAAATGAAAGCTCTGAAACGTTCATTTCAGATGATGCTTTTACATGGCAACAAAGTGGTAGCCATGAATAAAACATCAAGTGACTAGACTTCATGTCATCCTGCCATTGATCCCTAAAAAATCTCCACTTCAATGGATAAAAAGCTTTTTCCTTTAGCCTTCACCTTAACATCTCACAACCCTGTTGTCTTGGCTCTTGTATCCCGACGCAACGCCAACGATAGAAGTCGGAGTTGGAGACAAGACTTTTATTCTTTGTGTTTTTTTTCCCTTCTATGTCACTCCAGCGGACATCGTCCTAACCTCTTACGTGACACCTGAGACCCAGAGTCTCTCTAAGGTTTCGGGGGAATGTGAGACGACCGTGGCCCAGATCGACATATCCACAGACTGAGAGCGGTGAACACCTGAGCCCCCTACTCTGGACTAGGCTATCAGAGTTATACACAGGTGGACCAGGGGCCTAGGCCTTGTCCACCTGCCAGGGCCAGATCTGGTTTCCCACCTGGACAGAACATAATATGGCCAGCCGCTTCATCCTCCACTCTTTCCCCTTCTGCTATACCTGTTTGACTGACACACGCCGTTTGTTATATCTCTACTGTAGCAATGCAAACCTCTACAGAGCTGTTTCAGAATAGTTATATCATCGAGCAAGTGCCTGCGCTTTGTGAGGGCTTGCTGAGTGCAACCTTGCTGATAGGTTGCTGATTGTTTGAAATATGGATAGATTTTTTTTATCAATGCAGGTTTTTGAAGATGATACGATGACCGTACTAAAGCAAGCTAAACAGCAATCCAAATGTTCCATGTTTTCAATCAAATATAATTTCATACGTGACGTTTTGACACATCCACATTGAATATACCTGTACGTGCTTGATAAATAGGCAAGAGACCAAAACAGGCATCAAAAAAAGATGTGGCTCCTCAAAGCTCTCCCCTGATTTTCCAGGGCGGTAGGCAGAGGTACAAGTGACACAGACGGCTGCCATTGTTATGATGATAGGCTTGGGAACAGACAGGCAGACCACAAATGCTGATGGAAAGAAAGTAGGGTTCTACGGGCCTGGGATTTAGTCTGGATGGAGGTTTGCTGACAGAGGGAATATACAACAATTACCTTTTTCCATCCCGTCACTACTGTGAAAGAGAGAGAGCATGTGCACGTGATCCTATATAATGTATGTGGAGTGTGTTTGAAGGTCACATAATGTGTTGTTTCTTTTTTCACTTGTTTTACATTTTAGTCATTTAGCAGACACTCTTGTCCAGAGCAATCTACAGTAGTGAGTTCATACATTTTCATAGTGGTCCCTCGTGGGAATCAAACCCATAACCCTGGAGTTGCAAGCACCATGTTCTACCAACTGAGCCACACTATAAGGGGAAGTTATTTGTGAGCCTCCGCCTGGATTCAGTCCTATGTAGTAACATTTTTAATGGTCTTTTTTTACATTGGATAAAAGTAAAGACTAGAAAATAATATATCATGCACTGCAGTTGAGGAACAATGGGAAAATAATTCTGCTTTGAAAGTTGATAAACCATAACCCCCCCACTTTTGAGAAAAGGTCCGGTACACCTACTGCAGAGCTCTTCATTGTCCCCCCTACTAAAGGTAGTAGCCTACAAATAAGGTAAAACTCCAGGTAAATATACACTTTATCAAGTCCTTAGCATATATCCTAATCTGACTTTGGTGCAGGCCATGTTCTTCTTCACTTTACCATTTCTGGTAAACACACATAATATCAAATTCACATTCACAGAAGGTGTAAACAGTACATTGAAATGGTTACTTTTAAAGTATCAATATCAAAAACAGAAAATGTCCAGATAAAAATATTTGATAAACATTTTATCATTATTAGATGATGCTTACCCAGACATACTTATGTAAATTGATGGGTCATGTGAAAGAAATGCTATAACCATCCCCCAGCCACAGCTAGCTAAGTGGATGGGTCATTATTGTCTAGACATGTACACATGTTCATGAAATACAATAGATGGCCATAATCACTCCCAGACACACCTGGGTAACTTGATGGTCATGTAATAATCTGGTAAAGTGGAGTCTTTTGTTTAGACATTAAGCTAGCTAGCTAGCTAAACAATGAACCGGAATAATCTCAACTCATACTACTACCAATACAAACATTGTCATAGCTGTAGTATGAATTGGCAGGTAGATCAAGCTAACCAACTAGGTTCAATGTTAGCTAACTAACATTAGGCTATAACTATCAATGCAAACTGTTTCTGATTCGAATAATATTACTACACAGATCATACATGTAATGTTAGCTAGCGAGCCAGCAAGCTAACATTTGCTAGCTAACAGTATGCTTTCATTTGAAATGAAAACGACTTCCTGCTAGAATTTGAAACGTATAATATCGGAAAATGTAGCTAGACTCTTACCCATGTAAATGGCTTCACAGCCATTGATCTCTGTTTTGTTTCAAGCTACATCTTGTTTGGCCAGCGTTGTGTCAAGTCACTCCGGGTCACACTGACCGTGGCGTGTGCAGAAAGTAGCCAATCACTACTTTTTCCAACTGATCTGTCGATAGCGCCTGCTAAATACAGGGCATCAATGTTGTTGAGAAAGTAGTAAAACTTTTGTAGTTCTTGATGGCTAACGTTATATCTTTCAAAAACGCTGCGGTAGAAAGGACTATCAACACATACTGAGCAGCTCAGGTTATAGACAGAAGCATGCTACATGGCAGACTAATCCACACTCATCTCCTGGCATGTCCAGCCCATCCATTATGTCAGTAAATCACGACTAGCGGAAAGGTTCCTGTCTTTTTCCGTGGCTAAACCAACTAGGCTCGTAATGTAACAATTTTATTTGTATTTACAGATGGAATACAAGTTAGTTATTAAGGCACATGAAAGTGCACATGTTCCAGAATGCATTACTGCAAAAAAAAGAAGCATTTTGATTAAGAAAAAAAATGTTCAAATGCTTCTCCTGTATTTGTATTTATTAGGGATCCCCATTAGCTGCTGCCATATACAACATGTATAATACCACCATACAACAATATTACAATGAATGCATGTGTCTGTACATTTGTGTGCGTCTCTTCACAGTCCCCGCTGTTCCACAAGGTATATTTTTACCTGTTTAAAAAAAATCTGATTCTACTGCTTGCATCAGATACCTGATATGGAAAAGAGTTCCATATAGAGTTCCATGCAGTAATGGCTCTATGTAGTACTGTGCGCCTCCCATAGTCTGTTCTGGACTTACGGACTGTGAAGAGACCTCTAGTGGCATGTCTTGTGGGGTATGCATATGGGTGGCCGAGATGTGTGCTAGTAGTTTAAACAGACAGCTTGGTACATTCAGCTTGTCAACACTTCTTACAAAAACAAATAGTGATGACGTCAATCTCTTCCATTTTAGCCATGAGAGATTGATAAGCATATCATTAGTGTTAGATCTCCGTGTACTTTTAAGGGCCAGCCGTGCTGCCCTGTTCTGAGCCAACTGCAAATTTTCCTAAGTCCCTCTTTGTGGCACCTGACCACACTACTGAACAGTAGTCCAGGGGCGACAAAACTAGGGCCTGTAGGACCTGCCCTGTTGACAGTGCTGTCAAGAAGTTAGAGCAACACCTCATCATGGACATACTTCTCCCCATTGATACTGTTGTATCAATATGTTTTGACCATGACAGTTTACAATCCAGGGTTACTCCAAACAGTTTAGTCACCTCAACTTGCTCAATTACCACATGATTTATTACGAGATGTAGTTGAGGTTTAGGGTTTAGTGAATGATTTGTCCCAAATACAATGCTTTTAGTTTTGGAAATATTTAGGACTAACTTATACCTTGCCACCCATTCGGAAACTAACAGCAGCTCTTTGTTTAGTGTTGCAGTCATTTCAGTTGCTGTAGTAACTGACGTGTATCGTGTTGAGTCATCCACACTGGCATACACACTGGCTTTACTCAAAGTCGTTAGTAAGGGGCCTAAACAGTAAGGACCCTAAACAGCTACACTGGGGAATTTCTGATTCTACCTGGATTATGTTGGATAGGCTTCCATTAAAGAACACCCTCTGTGTTCTGTTAGACAAGTAAATCTTTATCCACAATATAGCAGGGGGTGTAAAGCCATAACACAACTTTTTCCAGCAGCAGACTATGATCGATAATGTCCAAAGCTGCACTGAAGTCTAACAAAGCAATTGTTTAAGTGCTGTGCTTGTTGAATGTCCTTCTCAATGAGAGTGCTGTTGTAATTTTGTTTACTATAAAATAGCATTGTATCTGGTCAAACCCAATTTTTTCCAGAAGTTTACTAAGGGTTGGTAACAGGCTGATTGGTCAGCTATTTGAGCCAGTAAAGGGGGCTTTACTATTCTTGGGTAGCAGAATGACTTTTGCTTCCCTCCAGGCCTGAGGGCACACACTTTCTAATAGACTTAAATTGAAAAAAAAAAAAGCAAATAAGAGTGGCAATATCATCCGCTATTATCCTCAGTAATTTTCCACCCAGATTGTCATACCCCGATGGCTTGTCATTGTTGATAGACAACAATCATTTTTTCATTAACAATGTCTTCGCTGTATTTCTGATCAATTTTATGTTATTTTAATGGACAAAAAAATCTGCTTTTCTTTCAAAAACAAGGACATTTCTAAGTGACCCCAAACGTTTGAACGGTAGTGTACATTTATATTTAGTTTATTTAGCAGACCCTTTTATCACACCATAGTGTCATCAGACCTTTGATACCATGAAAGTGAGCCACAAAATGTGAACTGCTATAAAAAAGAAAATGGTATAGAAAATACAGCTCTCGAAGGTATCTTGTTACAAAATACCGTGGAGTGTATTTCAGCCCAATGTAATTCAAGTTACAAAATACTCAGAAGTCATTTAAATACATTGTAACAGAATTACTGCCCATCTGCATGTGTCTGTGTGTTTGTACTTTCTATGTTCATTTGTGTGCGCGCATGTGTGCATGTTTGTATGTGTATATGCTGTCTAACATGTGAGAGAGCCTGTTCATGTAGCTCATTCCTGTGATCTTCACACTTAATCTGCTGATGTTGCTCTATATTCTCCAGGTAACAGTGTTACAAACCACCACACAGACTAATGCATCAGCTATCGCAAGTCCTATAGCAACTGCTAAGGCCAGCCATATACTTAAACTAACCCTGTAAGCACCCGTTAGCATCACTCGCATAAAAACACCGGGCACAGCACTAAATTAACTAGTGTGGTCCCAGATCTGTTTGCGATGGCATGACAATAACCATAGGAGTTGGCAATACAGCACAAACAGATCAGGGACCAGGCTATCAATTGGCATTACTAACCTAAAGCCACAGGTTCAGCCTATACTATTAAGAAAAGACCCAACCGGTCCTTCTGACTGACTAATCCTAGACCAGTGGCAATCGGAAAAACATAGTATAATCATCTCGAAACAGACTGCAAGCTAAAAGCTAGCTATGGTCCAGGGGCATTATTGCATACTCCTCTACAAACACAAAGGAATGTACATTAACGCCTGCCTGGACCAGAGCTACAGTATCTTGCGAAAGTATTCGGCCCCCTTGAACTTTGCGACCTTTTGCCACATTTCAGGCTTCAAACATAAAGATATAAAACTGTATTTTTTTGTGAAGAATCAACAACAAGTGGGACACAATCATGAAGTGGAACGACATTTATTGGATATTTCAAACTTTTTTAACAAATCAAAAACTGAAAGATTGGGCGTGCAAAATTATTCAGCCCCCTTAAGTTATTACTTTGTAGCGCCACCTTTTGCTGCGATTACAGCTGTAAGTCGCTTGGGGTATGTCTATCAGTTTTGCACATCGAGAGACTGAAATTTTTTCCCATTCCTCCTTGCAAAACAGCTCGAGCTCAGTGAGGTTGGATGGAGAGCGTGACGATTTTAATATTAAGGAATATTTAACTTTCTCTGGTCATAGGAACAACATGATTTCGTGCATGAGGCAGATGCGGTGTGACTCGAGCTTCGCCATCAGGTGGAAGACGGCGTCCCCCCTCTCTGATCAGTCTCACCGGAGGAAAGGAATGAGAGAGCAGGGACCGTGAGAGGCGGTTGGGAAAAATAGTTTTGAACGGTCATCCAACTCGGAATTCCAAGTCGGAAACTCTGGCATCTTTCTAGAGCTCCGATTTTTCGACCTGAAGATCACCGATGTCGTGATTTGACCTTGTTGACATTCAGATGCAGGTACAGTGCCTTGCAAAGTATTCATCCCCCTTGGCGTTTTTACTATTTTGTTGCATTACAACCTGTCATTTTAATTTATTTTTATTTGGATTTCATGTAATGGACATACACAAAATAGTCCAAATTGGTGAAGTGGAATTAAAAAATTACTTGTTAAAAAAAAATACAAAAATGTAAAAACGGAAAAGTGGTGCGTGCATATGTATTCACCCCCTTTGCTATGAAATCCCTAAATAAGATCTGGTGCAACCAATTACCTTCAGAAGTCACACAAATAGTTAAATAAAGTCAACCTGTGTGCAATCTAAGTGTCACATGATCTGTCACATGATCTCAGTATATATACACCTGTTCTGAAAGGCCCCAGAGTCTGCAACACCACTAAGCAAGGGAAACACCATACAAGCAGCACCACAAAGACCAAGGAGCTCTCCAAACAGGTCAGGGACAAGGTTGTGGAGAAGTACAGATCAGGGTTGGGTTAAAAAAAAATATCTGAAACTTTGAACATCCTATTGAGCACCATTAAATCCATTGTAAAAAAAAAATTAAGAATATGGCACCATAACAAACCTGCCAAGAGAGGACCGCACACCAAAACTCACGGACCAGGCAAGGAGGGCATTATTCAGAGAGGCAACAAAGAGACCAAAGATAACCCTGAAGGAGCTGCAAAGCTCCACAGCGGAGATTGGAGTATCTGTCCATAGGAACACTTTAAGCCCTACTCTCCACAAAGCTGAGCTTTATGGAAGAGTGGCCAGAAAAAAAGCCATTGCTTAACGAGAAAAATAAGCAAACGCATTTGTTTTCCAAAAGGCATGTGGAAGACTCCACATACATATGGAAGGAGGTACTCTAGGCAAATGTAGCTTTTTGGCCATCATTGCTATATCTGGCGCAAACCCAACACCTCTCATCACCCCGAGAACACCATCCCCACAGTGAAGAATGGTGGTGGCAGCATCATGCTGTAGGGACTGGGAAACTGGTCAGAATTGAAGGAATGATGGATGGTGCTAAATACAGGGAAATTCTTGAGGGAAACCTGTATTTGGTCTTCCAGAGATTTGACACTGGGACGGAGGTTCACCTTCCAGCAGGACAATGTCCCTAAGAATACTGCTAAAGCAACACTCGAGTGCTTTAAGGGGAAACATTTAAATGTCTTGGAATGGCCTAGTCAAAGCCCAGACCTCAATCCAATTGAGAATCTGTGGTATGATTTAAAGATTGCTGTACACCAGCGGAACCCATCCAACTTGAAGGAGCTGGAGCTGGAGAAGTTTGCCTTGAAGAATGGGCAAAAATCCCAGTGGCTAGATGTGCCATGTTTATAGAGACATACCCCAAGACACTTGCAGCTGTAATTTCTGCAAAAGGTGGCTCTACAAAGTATTGACTTTGGGGGGGTGAATAGTTATTTCACGCTCAAGTTTTGTTTTTTTGTCTTATTTCTTGTTTGTTTCACAATAAAGAAATATTTTGTGTCTTCAAAGTGGTAGGCATGTTGTGTAAATCAAATGATACAAACCCCCCAAAAATCCATTTTAATTCCAGGTTGTAAGGCAACAAAATAGGAAAAATGCCAAAGGGGATGAAAACTTTCGCAAGCCATTTCAATTCATGCTCCACAGTGACTCACTGTGATCTATTTTGTTATCAAAGCTCGAGTTTTGAAATATAATATGGTCTGATTAACAATATTGGCAGGCCAATCATATAGCCAATATGCTGTGATAATGTACTAGGCCTACTGCCCAAACCTCATTTCTACAAAACTGTTTGTGTGAGGTTAATGTAAAAAGTACAAATCTGAGCAGTAGATCTCAGCTTGCTTTTTGACTGTGAAAATGATCTTGACTCAGAAAAGGTTGTTGACCACTGCTTTGGATGAATAAAGGTAGAGAGAAAGAACACACAGACAACAGATGAGGCCTCCTTGAATGATATTTGAAAACAATGAACCAAACCGCAAGCTGCCTGGGAGAGATGATCTCAATCAGTGTTCTCCAACCACGTGCATGCCCCGCTAATCTTTCCCTCCAAACCCCTGTCCTCTCGTGCCCAGACTGCCAGAAACACGGATTAGTCCTGTTCTTTGTGCCATCCTATTCCAACATGAGCCTGCGCGTGCTCCCCTGCATTGCATGATTTCACGAGCATCCCTAGGCAAAAGGTGGTAGTAGGGTTTTGGGAGTCAGTGAGGTGAAGAGTTAGGATATGTAGAGCTTAGGTTTGAATGTCAAAAAAATAAAGGTGCTTTGTTTTTGGAGTCGGAGATGTGTGTGTGTGTGTGTGAGTGTGAGTGTGTGCACGAGCACACATGCATAATGTCCGTGTTTATTGAGGCCATGGCAGAGCTACTGTTTACTTTTTCATAGCATAAGACCTCTGTTCAGACTACATAACTGTATTTAGGAAAGACTTAGTCTCCTAATGCCTTGTTGTTATTGCACGGCACGCGGTGTTCTCTGCAATGGACAATACAATTGCCAGCCTTGATCCACAATGAACCATTTGAACAACATATGTGCCACATTTCAATGAATTATTAGCACTTTCTTTTTCCAAGTCTACAACGTTTGGGCATATAAGTACCGACATCGTCTGCCCCGTGACGGTTGGATTCGATCGATGCGCTCCCTAAAGTAGCAGTCTAGCTATCTGGCGCCCCTGCAATGCTGAAAAGGGGAGGGTTGAGGGGGGTCCGACTCCGACACTGCGTCTAAAAGAAATCTGAATTTCGTTCAGCGCTCCTCCTCAAGTTCAATTCGATAACCCCCTTCGCATTTAACCATGTAACTTGCGTACCAAAACTGACCTGTGGTGAGATGTGTTCTGAAGCGCATACAGTGAAAAAAGTATAGGCTACTGCATGAGGCTTTTTTGTCCGCCCTCCCGTCCCCACTTCTGCAACCCCACAAACGTCAATCAATTATGACATCGAGGACAACTATGCGCATTCAAGACGTGCATCTTGACGAACTGCGGTTTCATTGATAAATATCCATGGTGAAAAGGTTACTCCGTAAAACGTCATCAAGACAGGCACTTTGGGCCATGCAGAAAATACGGTCATGCGTAATTCGGAGCACAAAACGAAAAATATAATCAAAATATTGAACGTACGGTTTTATGAAACTGTTGGCCTACCTGCATTTTGTCGGACGTAAACACGTCGGTATCTACCTCGCAGGCGATAATGGTCACCATCTCCAGTTTCATATTTATAGATGGCATTCCCTTTCGTAGCTCATAAATAAATAAAATATTTCGTTGGGTTCTTGTCTGCTTCAGAGAAAGTGCAGTCACAGCCTCGCAGGTGATTGTACACTCCAATGGGTTTGCTTCGGATGAAGTGGTGTCCTCGCAGTTTGGGTGCGCTATAGGAAGTGATGCTGCAGCTGTAAACTCTCACTCTCCTACACCGCTTCAATACAGAACGACCGTCAGAAGCGCTCGCGAGCGCACCAACCAGCGCGCGCTCAGGCACAACATTGACGTCATGCCTCATTTGTTCGTTTAGCGATGCTGTAGGGAGGAGGCACTGCAGCTTGTAGCCCACGGAGCGTTTCTAACTGCCTCCCTCTATTTCTTTCTCCTTCTCGTTTAGCCAATGAACCTAACTGCGAAAATAACTCTGAAATTATGTATCCTAGGCCTACTTCTCCCAACAATAATAATCAGGACTGCCTATAAGCACAGTCCACAAAAAATAGCCTGGAATTGAATTTGATAATGTCTTGGTTCCATAGAATAGGCCTATGCTACTTTCTCTCTGACATGGGACGCGCCATGCTCAATCAAATGAAAATAAGTTAGTTTGTGTTTACTCAAGTTCAAAGTGATATGCATGCTCATGTTATATACCCATCCTTTCCCACAACATGTGTAGTGACACTATTGAATATGTATTTATGGGGTAGGCTGTCTGTATGCTTCAGTAGTCTTTTGTCATTATAATGTTCCCAATGCATTTGATCGTAAAGTGCCTGGTGCAAATACAGAACAATCCAGACAAATCCAGTATAGTCTGCTAATATGTTGTGGACCTTGCAGAGGCAGCCTGTAGTACAATAACTTACCACAATTGTCATATCTCCCTTACTCATTATGATGATGCCATGTGACATGTGCATTCTCACTCTCAACTTCATCTGATTGGCCCAAACTTCCGACAGACTTCAGTATTGCATTACCTCACACTCCTCAACTCCAGCACCAGCTCTCAGTTTCATCATTCACTAGCTAAGAAAATAAAAGTTGTCATAAGCCATGATGAGTAGGCAATAGGCTGGAGGGAGTGGGCTGTCTGTCTGTGTGTCATGTAATTTACCACAGGGCACATTGTCCAGAGACAGACAACCATGCGAACCAGATATTATCCACTGTTAACTGGGGTGGCTCAATCTGGTTCTGACCGGCCTGAGGCTATGGCCCTGCTGTTAGAGTGTGAATTGACTAAGAAGCACTATGTTGCTAGAGTAGAATGGAATAGAATCGAATGGGATGGTGTTACACTTTTTGATCCATTATCACAGTACTACTTTCTATTAGTAATATCATGCAATTATTATAAAATATGAGTAGATTGAGGATGTGCTCCCCTTTAGAGTTTTCTTACTAATTTCAAATTATCTCAGTCAGCATTTTCTAAACTAATTTTAATCTATTTGTAATAAAATCACCATCTACCCTCATTAATCCAGTGTTCTCAGAGGGGTTTATCCTCCTTGCAAATATATCTGTGAAATTAATATTTTACTCTATGAATTGCAATTATATATATTTTGAGAGTGTCCTGGATATTCAACCGTCATTCCCCTCACCAGATCCTTGATTAATAGGGGACCTAAAATTGTCACACTGTCACGCCCTGGCCTTAGTTATCTTTGTTTTCTTCATTATTTTGGTTAGGTCAGGGTGTGACATGGGGGATTTATGTGTTTTGCCTGGTCTAGGGGTTTTGTATGTTTATGGGGTGTTTTCTAGTCTAGGTGTTTATGGAAGTCTATGGTTGCCTAGATTGGTACTCAATTAGAGGCAGGTGTTCATTGTTGTCTCTGATTGGGAACCGTATTTAGGCAGCCATGTTCTTTGGGTATTTTGTGGGTGATTGTCTTCTCTCTTTGTGTCATTGCACCAGATAGGACTGTTTCGGTTTTCACATTTGTTGTTTTGTATTTTGTAGTGTTCTGGTGTATGGTCTTTATTAAACATGTTGAACTCTAACCACGCTGCATTTTGGTCCTCCTTTCCTTCAGCGGAAGAAAGCCGTTACAGAATCACCCACCAAAACAGGACCAAGCAGCGTGGTGACAGGCAGCGGCAGGAGGAGCAGCGCAATCAGGACTATTGGACGTGGGAGGAGATACTGGATTTAGATGGACCCTG
The DNA here is from genome assembly GCF_018296145.1 of Oncorhynchus tshawytscha. Classification (NCBI taxonomy): domain Eukaryota; kingdom Metazoa; phylum Chordata; class Actinopteri; order Salmoniformes; family Salmonidae; genus Oncorhynchus; species Oncorhynchus tshawytscha. The sequence goes on along the minus strand of NC_056436.1, from coordinate 43,075,684 downwards.
GACGCAGCTGGGGGAATATCGCTGCCCCAAGGCAGAGCTGGAGGCAGCCAAAGCGGAGAGGCAGTGGTTTGAAGAGGCAGCATGGAAGCAGGGCTGGAAGCCCGAGAGTCAACCCCAAAGATTTCTTGGAGGTGGCACACAGGGAGTATGGCGAAGCCAGGTAGGAGACCTGCGCCAACTTCCTGTGCTTACCGGAGAGCGAGAGGGACCGGGCAGGCACCGTGTTATGCTGTGGAGCGCACAGTGTCTCCAGTGCGGGTGCATAGCCCGGTGTGGTACATACCAGATCCTCGTATCGGCCGGGCTAGAGTGGGCATCGAGCCAGGTAAGGTTGGGCAGGCTCGGTGCTCAAGAGCTCCAGTGCACCTGCACGGTCCGGTCTATCCAGTGCCACCAACATGCACCAGCCCTCCGGTGGCAGCCCCCCGCACGTGTCCAGAGCCCAGTACTCCCTGTTTCTCCTCCCCGCAATCGCCCTGAGGTGCGTGTCCTCGGCCCAGTACCACCAGTGCCGGCACCACGTACCAGGCCTACAGTGCGCCTCGCCCGTCCTGAGCAGCCAGAGTCTCCCGCCCGTCCTGAGCAGCCAGAGTCTCCCGCCCGTCCTGAGCAGCCAGAGTCTCCCGCCCGTCCTGAGCAGCCAGAGTCTCCCGCCCGTCCTGAGCAGCCAGAGTCTCCCGCCCGTCCTTATTTTGGTTTGGTCAGGGTGTGACATGGGGGATTTATGTGTTTTGCCTGGTCTAGGGGTTTTGTATGTTTATGGGGTGTTTTCTAGTCTAGGTGTTTATGGAAGTCTATGGTTGCCTAGATTGGTTCTCAATTAGAGGCAGGTGTTTATCGTTGTCTCTGATTGGGAACCATATTTTAGGCAGCCATGTTCTTTGGGTATTTTGTGGGTGATTGTCTTCTGTCTTTGTGTCATTGCACCAGATAGGACTATTTCGGTTTTCACATTTGTTGTTTTGTATTTTGTAGTGTTCTGGTGTATGGTCTTTATTAAACATGTTGAACTCTAACCACACTGCATTTTGGTCCTCCTCTCCTTCAGCGGAAGAAAGCCGTTACATACACTAATAGATGATCCACTCAAAAGGTTACTTCAGACCACAGAAGTACACAAAGAACTGTCCCTGAAGTTGACTGTACCAGGGTTATCATCCTTGCTCGTCCAAATAAAATATTGAAATATTGATTATGTATTTGGCTGACATGCTAACCACACCGCTCGCGTCGCATTTGCGAGCGTTGCAAAATAAATGTATAGATATGTTATTCAATCATTGCACCGCCACTGAGCGTCTGCGTTGCCATGTTCTAAAATAGAAGTTAGTTCTATTTGTGACTCTGAACGCAGTGCAAGTCTTGCCTCTCCCATCCCCTCATTGGTTTATAGAAGCAGATACCTACGGGCCATCTCCTCATTGGTTATAACCACGTGGGTGATTGAAAGATGAATTGAGGTTGATCAGTTCATGACCTGAGGTTGATCTAGATACTTTTTGTAACCTCTTTGGATTACAACCAAATGATGATACGTGTACTATATTATGTATTGGATCACAAAATAAATACAACTTTGACATTACTGTGTAGTTTACCAACAAAATGGTCTGGTGGTGATGTGGACATACTCAGTTTTCATATCCCATAGGAAAGAAATTCTCACTGCAATACATTTTATTAGAAATTGAGCAAGAATTGATAAGATCTTGCTACCACCGAAAGGGAAATACCTGTCTGGAAAAATCACCCTGATGAACTCTTTAGTCATAACCCAGTTTACCTACAGTGCATTTGGAAAGTATTCAGACCCCTTGACTTTTTCCACATTTTACTTTAAAGCCTTATTCTAAAATTTATTAAATATTGTTCCTCATCAATCTACACACAATAGCCATAATGACAATGCAAAAAGTATTTTTTTTATTTTGGCAAATGCATTAAAAAACAAAAACAGAAATGCCTTAACATAAGTGTTCAGACCCTTTGCAGACTTGAAATTGTGCTCAGGTGCATCCTGTTTCCAATGATCATCCTTGAGATGTTTCTACAACTTGATTGGAGTCCACCTGTGGTAAATTCAATTGGACATGATTTTGAAAGGCACACGGCTGTCTATATAAGGTCCCACAGTTGACAGTGCATGTCAGAGCAAAAATTAAGCTACAGTTTGAGGTCAAAGGAATTGTCCGTAGAGCTCCGAGACAGGATTGGTGCTTCAACAAAGTACTGGGGAAGGGTATCAAGATCTTTTTGCAGTGTTGAAGGTCCCCAAGAACACAGTGGCCTCCATCATTCTTAAATGGAAGAAGTTTGGAAAAACCAAGACTCTTACTAGAGCTGGCCGCCCGGCCAAACTTAGCAATCAGGGGAGAAGATGACCAAGAATCTGATAGTCACTCTGACAGAACTCCAGAGTTCCCCTGTGGAGATGGGAGAACCTTCCAGAAGGACAACCATCTCTACAGCACTCCACCAATCAGGCCTTTATGGTAGAGTAGCCAGACAGAAGCCACTCCTCAGTAAAAGGCACATGACAGCCCGCTTGGAGTTTGCCAAAAGCCACCTAAAGGACTCAGACCATGAGAAACAAGATTCTCTGGTCTGATGAAACCGAGATTGAACTCTTTGGCCTGAATGCAAAGCGTCACGTCTGAAGGAAACCTGGCACCATCCCTACAGGATGTCCTTGAGTGGCCCAGCCAGAGCCCGGACTTGAACCCGATCGAACATCTCTGGAGAGACCTGAAATAGCTGTGTATCGACGCTCCCCATCAAGCTTGAGTCTCTGCAGAGAAGAATGGGAGGGACTCCAAGTACAGGTGTGCCAAACTTTTAGCGTCATACCCAAGAAGACTCAAGGCTGTGATCGCTGCCAAAGGTGCTTCAACAAAGGGTCATGAATACTTATGTAAATGTAATTTCAGTTTTTTTATATACATTTGCAAAAATCAAAAAAAAAAACTTTTTGCTCCATTATTATGGGGTATTGTGTGTAGATGAGGGGAAAAACTATTTAAACCATTTTAGAATAAGGCTGTAACATAACAAAAAGTCAAGGGGTCTAAATACTTTGAATAATACAACAAAAATTATGGTTAAACTCAAAGAAACTCATTGAATATATATATATATTTTTAATGGGAATTACATTTTTTAGGACGGTATAATCTTTGTAAATGATATCCTAAATAGGACTGGTGGAGTTATGCCACACATGCAGCTAACAAAAATATATGGAAATGTCTGCTCTACTCAAAAGTACAACCAACTAATTGCAACATTACCAAAAATGGAAGATGCAAGGGGGAAATAGTAAGGAGCTTCTGTCGGCCCTGCGTTATAGACCAACATTGGTTGAAGAAAATTGTGATAAATAAAAAAGTATACCAGTTTAATTTAAAGGACCAAAATATTTACAGCTGTGCCGTATGGATTGCAAAATAGGTGTGCCTTGTTCAAAGTTAATTTGTGGAATTTCTTTCCTTCTTAATGCGTTTGAGCCAATCAGTTGTGATGTGATAAGGTAGGGGTGGTATACAGAAGATAGCTCTATGTGTTCAAAGACCAAGTCCATATTATGGCAAGAACAGCTCGAATAAGCAAAGAGAAATGACAGTCCATCATTACTTTAAGACATTACAATTTTAAGAACTCCCTCAAAAAACAATAAACATTTTTTTTTAAACATAGCTACTAGAACTAACTCGTTAGTAAACCCACTACAATCATGCAATACAGTGTATGGTCAGCAGCAAGTAGTTTAGCAGTTACACCGGCGGACCACAGTGGCAATAAGTGAATAAAACCAAAATTGTTCCTTGACTTGGAAGACTTCTAGTGTTGGATAGCCATAGCCAGCTAGCTAACATTGCATCCCTCTCTGTTTGAGCTGGGTGTTTGTGTAGGGTGTAGGATAAACTAGCTAGCTGCATTCGCTAGTTGAGTAGGCCAAGTCAAAGTGAACAAAATATCTCTCATTTTTGAATACATTTGTTCAACTTTCCAAGTATGGTTTCTCTGAGTCAACTACTGACCATAGTTTATGCACTGCAGTGCTAGCTAGCTGTGGCCTATGCTTTCAGTGCTAGATTCATTCTCTGATTCTTTGATTGGATGGACAACATGTCAGTTCATGCTGCAAGAGCTCTGATAGGTTAGAGGACGTCCTCTGGAAGACATTTACAATGTCTACACTGAATCCTACCCACAAATGCTGATGCTCCAGATACTCAACTAGTCTAAAGAAGGCCAGTTTTATTGCTTATTTATTCATAACAACATTTTCAGCTGTGCTAACGTAATTGCAAAAGGGTTTTATAATGCCTACATTGTATTTCTGATCAATTTTAAGTTATTTTAATGGACAAAAAAAATGTGCTTTTCTTTCAAAAACAAGGACATTTCTAACTAACCCCAAACTTTTGAACGGTAGTGTAGATTCTTATTATTTTCTATTGGTATCATGATGAAGATAAGCCTACTCTCAACGTAAGACCCTATGCCTGCTCCTTAACAAAACAGAGTGAGGGTAGGAAAGAGATGAAACATGGATCAAAAAAGCTTGGGCTCCGTTTCAAAATATCACCTTTTCTTTATTACTGTATGACTGCGGTTCCATGGGAAAAAAATATTATTTGTATTTTATTCTGTTATTTTCCATTATATTCCTGTCTGTTTAATAAACGGAATAGTTTAACTATTGATTTCATATGCATGGTGCAGACATTTAGAATATAGGCTGCACAGACCAGAAACATCATTCAACTCAAAATATGCCATTCTATTCTTTTGAAAATATATTTGATTAGTCTTATAATATTTCCTATGACCTGCCTACAACAAATGAATAATGGCTTTCTTTGTTATGGTGTATATTCAATGGATTTATTCAAATAGATGTCCACCCACAACGGCCCATATCTACTCCCACTCCTAAACTTGCAGGCATGTGCACTGGAGATATAATAGGCTTATCCTGGCAATAACGTGGTAAATGAGACTGTATGAACTGGGCTCCTAAAAACGTTGCCAGATTATTTATTTTTTACCGGCAACGTATCGTAAAGTCTGTCTGTACAGGGTCACACACACGACCCCCAGAGGTGTTTCTTTGGTCTTGCAATTCTACACATTTGGCCATGTGATGGCGAGAACATTTCACAGTTTCAAAGCAAATTTCCTGCATTTCTACACATTTCGCCATAGGATGGAGAAAAATATTGGCAGTTTTAAAGCTAATTTGCTGCAATTCTACACATTTTGCCATGTTCATATGATATCTGAGTGAGAGTGACTTGGGGGCCCCCTGGAGGTCAGGAACACTGTCAGTAATTTGGCCATGATTACTACAAGGTTTAGATAGCTGGTTAGGATAGCTTACCTAGCAATCTATAAATTGTTTGCGGACATGGGCTAATTGAATGACAGTCAGAGACTGACATAACAAGAGGAAAACTGTGGATGTGCTACCAAATTTCAAAATTGAATGTTGTGTATTCTACTATCCTAACTAACAGTAAGTTGAGAGGCTGCCAGTGCCACTGACTTCCTTTTTTGGTTGGGGGCTCCCTTATGTCGCTAATGCCTAAAAACAGCACTGTACCCCCCCACACACACACATACACATACACATACCATCACTGTGCCCTCGCAGCGATGGAGGCTGCCAGTGCCACACTTCCTCACTCGGCCCTGCTCAGCCACCCCCTGGCGCCACTGCAGCTGCCGTAATTTAGGCCGAGCTAATAATAAAACAAAGCAGCCAAGTACAGGCATAGGGAGCCAGGGGGAGACAGCGAGAGAGAAAGGGAGCATGTGGGGAGAGAGGGTAAGGGAATAAGAAAGAGTGAATGGAGAGAGCAGAGAGAGAAAGAACAGAGCGTTAAAGAGAGGAGAGTGAACAAGAGAGAGAAAGGGAGAGAAACAGAGAAAGGAGGGGGAAGAGAGAAAGAGTCATGGGGAACAGGGAAAAAGCAAGAACGAGAAAGAGATAGCGAGAAGCCAGGTGCAGAGGACAAACCTGGATGAGAGCACAGCCGAGGAAGACCAGTACTGAACAAATGATAGGAAGATTATTCCTTAAATGCATTATAACGTGTGATGTACACTATTAGAAAGAAAGGTGCTATCTAGAACCTTAAAGTGCTATTCGGTTGTCCCCATAGGAGAACCCTTTTAAGTACCCTTTTTGGTTGCAGGTAAAAACCCTTTTGGGTTCCATGTAGAACCCTTTCACATTTTGTTATGTTACAGCCTTATTCTACAATGGATTCAATTGTTCCCCCCCTCCCTCATCAATCTACACAGAATACCCCATAATGACAAAGCAAAACAGGTTTAGAATTTTTTGCATATCTATATATAAGAAGAAGAAGAAAAGAAAATCACATTTACCTAAGTATTCAGAACCCTTTACTCAGTGCTTTGTTGAAGCACCTTTGGCAGCGATTACAGCCTTGAGTCTTCTTGGGTATGACGCTACAAGCTTGGCACAACTGTACTTGGAGTTTCTCCCATTCTTCTCTGCAGATCCTCTCAAGCTCTGTCAGGTTGGATGGGGAGCGTCGATGCACAGCTATTCCAGGTCTCTCCAGAGATGTTCGATCGGGTTCAAGTCCGGGCTCTGGCTGTGCCTCTCAAGGACATCCTGTAGGGATGGTGCCAGGTTTCCTGCAGACGTGACGCTTTGGATTCAGGCCAAAGAGTTCAATCTCGGTTTCATCAGACCAGAGAATCTTGTGTGCCTTTTGGCAAACTCCAAGCGGGCTGTCAAGTGCCTTTTACTGAGGAGTGGCTTCTGTCTGGCTGCTCTATCATAAAGTCATAAAGGCCTGATTGGTGGAGTGCTGTAGAGATGGTTGTCCTTCTGGAAGGTTCTCCCATCTCCACAGGGGAACTCTGGAGTTCTTGGTCATCTTCTCCCCCGATTGCTCAGTTTGGCCGGGCGGCCAGCTCTAGGAAGAGTCTTGGTTTTTCCAAACTTCTTCCATTTAAGAATGATGGAGGCCACTGTGTTCTTGGGGACCTTCAATGCTGCAGAAATTCTTGGCACCCTTCCCCAGATTTGTGCCTCGACACAATCCTGTCTCGGAGCTCTGCGGACAATTCCTTCGACCTCATACTGTAGCTTGGTTTTTGCTCTGACATGCACTGTCAACTGTGTGACCTTATATAGACAGGTGTGTGCCTTTCCAAATCATGTTCAATCAATTGAATGTACCACAGGTGGACTCCATCCTTGAGATGTTTCTACAATTTGACTGATCATTGGAAATGGGATACACCCGAGCTCAATTTCGAGTCTCATAGCAAAGGGTCTGAATAGTTATACGTAAATAAGGTATTTCTGTTTATTTGACTAAATTTGCAGAAATGTCTAAAAATCTGTTTTTACTTAGTCATTATGGGGTATTGTGTGTAGATTGATAAAGATTTTTATTTTATTTAATCCATTTTAGAATAAGGCTGTAACGTCTGTAAACTTTCCAAATGCGCTGTATGTCAGCCTGAATGGCCAGCAGCTGGAAAGACAAGAGGATAAACAAATGTTGAAGACAGCACAGTGTTCCAAGACTTAAGTGTGTCATTTCCACGAGGCAAGCGGACAGAGAGAAGTAGCATTGTTATTTACGAAACCCACAGGCTCATAAATGCAAGGGATGGAACTTTGCTCAAGGATAGAATGTGTTCCCATTCCTTTTTAGTCTCTCTCCTGTTTTTACAATGTCGTTATGAGATCTACAGTTGAAGTCGGAAGTTTACATATACCTTAGCCAAATGCTTTTAAACTCAGTTTTTCATAAATCCTGACATTTAATCAGAGGAGAGAAATCCCTGTTTTAGATCAGTTATGATCACCACTTTATTTTAAGAATGTGAAATGTCAGAATAATAGTAGAGAGAATCATTTATTTCAGCTTTAATTTCTTCCATCACATTCCCAGTGGGTCAGAAGTTTACATGCTATCAAAAATCAATTGAGTGTATTGCCTTTAAATTGTTAAACTTGGGTCAAACGTTTCAGGTAGCCTTCCACAAGCGTCCCACAATAAGTTATGTGAATTTTGGCCCATTCCTCCTGACAGAGCTGGTGTCAGGTCCGTAGGCCTCCTTGCTCGCACACGCTTTTTCAGTTCTGCCCAAATTTTCTATGGGATTGAAGTCAGGGCTTTGTGATGGTCACTCCAATACCTTGACTTTGTTGTCCCTAAGCCATTTTGTCACAACTCTGGAAGTATGCTTAGGGTCATTGTCCATTTGGAAGACCCATTTGCGACCAAGCTTTAACTTCCTGACTGATGTCTTGAGATGTTGCTTCAATATATCCACATAATTTCCCTCCTCATGATGCCATCTTTTCTATGAAGTGCACCAGTCCCTCCTATAGCAAAGCACCCCCACAACATTATGCTGCCACCCCCGTGCTTCATGGCTGGTATGGTGTTCTTCGGCTTGCAAGCATCCACCTTTTTCCTCCAAACATAACAATGGTCATTATGGCCAAACAGTTCTATTTTTGTTTCATCAGACCAGAGGACATTTCTCCATAAAGCAGGATCTTTGTCCCCATATGCAGTTGCAAACCATAGTCTGGCTTTTTTTATGGTGGTGTTGGAGCAGTGGCTTCTTCCTCGCTGAGCGGCCTTTTAGGTTATGTCGATATTGGACTCGTTTTACTGTGGATATAGAAACTTTTTTACCCGTTTCCTCCAGCATCTTCATAAGGTCCTTTGCTATTGTTCTGGGATTGATTTGCACAAGTACGTTCATGTCTAGGAGACAGAACGCGTCTCCTTCCTGAGCGGTATGAAGGCTGCCCAGTCCCATGGTGTTTATACTTGCGTTCTATTGTTTGTACAGATGAACGAGAAATTGGAAATTGGAAATTAGTCTTTAGGATGAACCAGACTTGTGGAGGTCTACTATATTTTCTTCTGAGGTCTTTTCTTGATTTTTTGGGATTTTCCCATGATGTCAAGCAAAGAGACACAGAGTTTGAAGGTCGGCCTTGACATACAGTGGGGCAAAAAAGTATTTAGTCAGCCACCAATTTTGCAAGTTCTCCTACTTAAAAAGATGAGGCCTGTAATTTTCATCATAGGTACACTTCAACTATGACAGACAAAATGAGAAGAAAAAAATCCAGAAAATCACATTGTAGGATTTTTTATTAATTTATTTGCAAATTATGGTGGAAAATAAGAATTTGGTCACCTACAAACAAGCAAGATTTCTGGCTCTCACAGACCTCACAGACTTCTTCTTTAAGAGGCTCCTCTGTCCTCCACTCGTTACCTGTATTAATGGCACCTGTTTGAACTTGTTATCAGTATAAAAGACACCTGTCCACAACCTCAAACAATCACACTCCAAACTCCACTATGGCCAAGACCAAAGAGCTGTCAAAGGACACCAGAAACAAAATTGTAGACCTGCACCAGGCTGGGAAGACTGAATCTGCAATAGGTAAGCAGCTTGGTTTGAAGAAATCATCTGTGGGAGCAATTATTAGGAAATGAAGACATACAAGACCACTGATAATCTCCCTCGATCTGGGGCTCCACGTAAGATCTCACCCCGCGGGGTCAAAATGATCTCAAGAATGGTGAGAAAAAAATCCCAGAACCACACGGGGGGACCTAGTGAATGACCTGCAGAGAGCTGGGACCAAAGTAACAAAGCCTACCATCAGTAACACACTACGCCGCCAGGGACTCAATTCCTGCAGTGCCAGACGTGTCCACCTGCTTAAGCCAGTACATGTCCAGGCTCGTCGGAAGTTTGCTAGAGAGCATTTGGATGATCCAGAAGAAGATTGGGAGAATGTCTTATGGTCAGATGAAACCAAAATATAACTTTTTGGTAAAAACTCAACTCGTCGTGTTTGGAGGACAAAGAATGCTGAGTTGCATCCAAAGAACACCATACCTACTGTGAAGCATGGGGTGGAAACATCATGCTTTAGGGCTGTTTTTCTGCAAAGGGATAAGGACGACTGATCCGTGTAAAGGAAAGAATGAATGGGGCCATGTATCATGAGATTTTGAGTGAAAACCTCCTTCCATCAGCAACGGCATTGAAGATGAAACATGGCTGGGTCTTTCAGCATGACAATGATCCCAAACACACTGCCCGGGCAACGAAGGAATGGCTTCGTAAGAAGCATTTCAAGGTCCTGGAGTGGCCTAGCCAGTCTCCAGATCTAAACCAAATAGAACATCTTTGGAGGGAGTTGAAAGTCTGTGTTGCCCAGCAACAGCCCCAAAACATCACTGCTCTAGAGGAGATCTGCATGGAGGAATGGGCCAAAATACCAGCAAGTGTGTGTGAAAACCTTGTGAAGACTTACAGAAAACGTTTGACCTCTGTCATTGCCAACAAAGGATATATAACAAAGTATTGAGAAACTTTTGTTATTGACCAAATACTTATTTTCCACCATAATTTGCAAATAAATTCATTAAAAATCCTACAATGTGATTTTCTGGATTTATTTTCTCATTTTGTCTATCATAGTTGAAGTGTACCTATGATGATAATTACAGGCCTCATCTTTTTAAGTGGGAGAACTTGCACAATTGGTGGCTGACTAAATACTTTTTCGCTACACTGTACATCCACAGGTACACCTCCAATTGACTCAAATGATGTCAATTAGCCTATCAGAAGCTTCTAAAGCCATGACATCATGTTCTGGAATTTTCCAGGCTGTTTAAAGGCAAAGTCAATTTAGTGGAATTGTTGATACAGCAAATCATAAGTGAAATAATCTGTCTGTAAACAATTGTTGAAAAAAATGACTTGTGTCCTGCACAAAGTAGATGTTCTAACCGACTGGCCAAAACTATAGTTTGTTAACAAGAAATTTGTGGAGTAGTTTAAAAACTAGTTTTAATGACTCCAACCTTAGTTTATGTAAACTTCCGACTTCAACTGTAGCTAACATGCCAGGGAAATAAAAATAGACTGTACCTTTAGAGAGAGATATAAATGACAGGAGAGGAATAAATAGAGCTTGAGAGAGAAGGGATAAAAGAGAGATGGAGAGTAATTAAGGGCAAGAGAGGTGGATAAAGACAGGGATAAGTGGAGAGAAAGAGACATCGGGGGAGATAGAAATAGAGAGGAACAGAGAGTGTAATACATAGATTTTTCATCCTCCAGCAAGCCTCCCTGCCAGGCAAATTGCAGCGGCAAAATGCATAAGCAAAGAACAAGACAATGTCCTTTCCAAAGGACACAATAACAGTATACTTTAAATGTCATCCCCTCCTTCAAAAACAACAACCTGCATAAAACTTTGGTTATCGAACTTCAACAAGGTAGCATTTATTGAAATTTCCCATGTGAAACTGTAATTTACAATTGAGGTGAAAACGTTATTCTAAACTGCAATTTTGAAGTGTTTTTTTTTTGTAAGGGCAGTCATTATGTCTTGTGACAGACGTGCTCAAGATTTCCTTGTGGATGCTGAGATCAGCCATTACAAGACCATGAACTTGACTATGAGTAAGGCTTACCTCACCAAAGACTTCCAGAAGTCTTCCAGAGGAATGGACGATGGACACACTCTGCAACAGTGCATCATGGGTGACCTTCAGCTCTCTGTGCGCCCTCCCTCACGTTCCCCCTACGGGACAGAGACCCCAAAATAGACGGACAACATAACACACGCAGCACAGCAGCTCCATCCAATATGATCTTTTTCCTTCAGACTGGCTTTAATCTCTCGGTTCTAGATACAAACAAACACAGGCCACAACACTAACCTCTGCTCTGCTGCTCCCCAACTGTACAAACAGTCAATGCTGTGCTTTCACCATAGTGTACTATAGCACGAATTGCAGGGTTTCAATCAAATCAGGAAGTGATGAAATAAAAATAATGTATGAACTTCTGTAATTGTTTATCCTCTGTCTGTTGTGAAGCAATGTTTTCAATTATTAAATTGGAATTTCAGTTTACTCCCTGAATTGACTGTTTTCAATTCGAATTGACCCTAACCACTCTGACTAATTGTAAATTCGGAGTTGAGGGTTACATGGCACAGTGCACAATGACAATACAATGCCATCGGGGGAATGATGTTACTCCTGAACGAAAATATAAATGCAACATGCGACAATTTCAAAGATTTTACTGAGTTACAGTTCATATAAGGAAATCAGTCATTTGAAATAAATTAATGAGCCCATAATCTATGGATATCACATGACTGGGAATACAGATACGCATCTATTGGTCACAGATACCTTTAAAAAAAAGGTTGTGGCAAGGATCAGAAAATAGTCAATATCTGGTGTGACCACCATTTGCCTCATGCAGCTCGACACATCTCCTTCGCATAGAGTTGATCAGGCTGTTGATTGTGACGTGTGGAATGTTGTCCCACTCCTCTTCAATGGCTGTGTGAAGTTTCTGGATATTGGTGGGAACTGGAACACGCTGTCGTACACGTCAATCCAGAGCATCCCAAACTATACGTTGATCCAGAGCATCCCAAACATGCTCAATGGGTGACATGTCTGGTGAGTTTGCAGGCCATGGAAGAATTGGGACATTTTCATCTTCCAGGAATTGTGTACAAATCCTTGTGACATGGGGCCTTGCATAATCATGCTCAAACATGAGGTGATGGCAGGGCGGATGAATGGCACGACAATGGCCCTCAGGATCGCATCACATATCTCTGTGCATTCCTATTGCCATCAATAAAATGCTATTGTGTTCATTGTCCTTAGCTTATCCCTGCCCATACCATAACCGCACCGCCACCATGTGGCACTCCGTTCACAACATTGACAGCAGAAAATTGTTCATGCACACGCCATACTCGCTGTACAGTTGAAACCGGGATTCATCAGTGAAAAGCACACTTCTCCAGCATGCCAGTGGCCATCGAAGGTGAGCATTTGCTCACTGAAGTCAGTTACGACGTCGAACTGCAGTCAGGTCAAGACCCTGGTGAGTATGACGAGCACACAGATGAGCTTCCCTGAGACTGTTTCTGACAGTTTGTGCAGAAATTATTCGGTTGTGCAAACCCACAGTTTTATCAGCTGTCCAGGTGGCTGGTCTTAGATGATCCTGCAGGTGGTCTGCGGTTGTGAGGCCGGTTGGACGTACTGCCAAATGCTCAAAAATTATGTTGGAGGTGGCTTATGGTAGAGAAAGGAACATTAAATTATCTGACAACAGCTCTGGTAGACATTCCTGCTGTCAGCATGCCAATTGCACGCTCCCCCAAAACTTGAGAAATCTGGCGTTGTGTGACCAAATTGCACATTTTAGAGTGGCCTTTTACTGCACCTGTGTAATGATCATGTTGTTTAATCAGCTTCTTGATATGCCACACCTGTCAGGTGGGTGGATTATCTTGACAAAGAGGAAATGCTCATTAACAGGGATGTTAACAAATTTGTAGACAAAATTTGAGAGAAATAAGCTTTCTGTGCAGATGGAAAATGTATTCAGTATAGTTAAACTTAATATAACTACAATGTATTGGATTTTCCTGGTGTTCAAAGCACTAGATTGTATGGAGATACTAATAAATAACTTTTTTTTGCACTACCAATGCTCCGCTACTGTTTCATTGCAGTATGTCTGTACCACAAAGAGCATTGTCTTATGGTTTTGGGATGGGGGTTCTACTTTAATCATGATTAATGATTAAATGATTGATTAAATCACTGTGATTGACATTGACCTCATCCCAACAGTAGAGGATGCCTGGTTATTCTTTAAAAGTGCCTTCCTCACCATCTTAAATAGGCATGCCCCATTCAAAAAAATGTAGAACCAGGAATAGATATAGTCCTTTGTTCACTCCAGACCTGTCTGCCCTTGACCAGCACAAAAACATCCTGTGGCGTTCTGCATTAGCATCGAATAGCCCCCGTGATATGCAACTTTTCAGGAAAGTTAGGAACCAATATACACAGGCAGTTAGGAAAGCTAAGGCTAGCTTTTTTAAACAGAAATTTGCTTCCTGCAGTACAAACTCAAAAAAGTTCTGGGACACTGTAAAGTCCATGGAGAATAAGAGCACCTATTCCCAGCTACCCACTGCTCTGAGGCTAGGAAACACTGTTACAACAAACAAATCCACTATAATTGAGAATCTCAATAAACATATCTCTACGGCTGGCCATGCTTTCCACCTGGCTACCCCTACCCCGGTCAACTGCCCGGCACCCTTCACAGCAACACATACAAGCCCCCACCATTTCTCCTTCACCCATATCCAGATAGCAGATGTTCTGAAAGAGATGCAAAATCTGGACCCCTACAAATCAGCCAGGCTAGACAATCTGGACCCTCTCTTTCTTAAATGATCTGCCGAAATTGTTGCAACCCCTATTACTAGCCTGTTCAACCTCTTTCGTATCATCTGAGATTCCCAAAGATTGGAAAGCTGCCGCGGTCATCCCCCTCTTCAAAGGGGGAGACACTCTAGACCCAAACAGACCTATATATATCCCACCCTGCATCTCTAAGGTCTACGAAAGCCAAGTTAACAAAACAGATTACTGACCATTTTGAATCACATCGTACCTTCTCCGCTATGCAATCTGGTTTCCGAGCTGGTCATGGGTGCACCTCAGCCACGCTCAAGGTCCTTAACGATATCATAACCGGCATCGATTAGAGACATTACTGTGCAGCTGTATTCATCGACCTGGCCAAGGCTTTCGACTCTGTCAATCACCACATTCTTATTGGCAGACTCAACAGCCTTGGTTTCTCAAATGATTGCCTCGCCTGGTTCAACAACTACTTCTCTGATAGAGCTCAATGTGTCAAATCGGAGGGCCTGTTGTCCGGACCTCTGGCAGTCTCCATGGGGGTGCCACAGGGTTCAATTCTCAGGCCGACTCTCTTATCTGTATACATCAATGATGTCACTCTTGCTGCTGGTGATTCTCTAATCCACCTCTACGCAGACGACACCATTCTGTATACTTCTGGCCCTTCTTTGGACACTGTTAACTAACCTCCAGACGAGCTTAAATGCCATACAACTCTCCTTCCGTGGCCTCCAACTGCTCTTAAGCGCAAATAAAACGAAATGCATGCTATTCAACTGCACCTGCCCGCCCATCCAGCATCACTACTCTGGACGGCTCTGACTTAGAATACCTGGACAACTACAAATACCTAGGTGTTTGGCTAGACAGTAAACTCTCATTAAGCATCTCCAATCAAAAATTAAATCTAGAATCGGCTTCCTATTTCGCAACAAAGCTTCCTTCACTCATGCTGCCAAACATACCCTCGTAAAACTGACCATCCTACCGATCCTGGACTTCGGCGATGTCATCTATAAAATAGCCTCCAACACTCTACTCAGCAAACTGGATGTAGTCTATCACAGTGCCATCCGTTTTGTCACCAAAGCCCCATATACTACCCACCACTGCGACCTGTACGCTCGTTGGCTGGCCCTCGCTTCATCCTCGCCAATTCCTCTTTTGGTCGCCTTTCCTTCCAGTTCTCTGCTGCCACTGACTGGAACGAAGTGCAAAAATCACTGAAGCTGGAGATTTCCATCTCCCTCACTAGCTTTAAGAACCAGCTGTCAGAGCAGCTCACAGATCACTGCCCCTGTTCATAGCCCATCTTTATACAGCCCATCTATCAACCTCATTCCCATACTGTATTTATTCATTTTACACCACAGTATCTCTACTTGCACAACCATCTTTTGCACATCTACCATTCAAGTGTTTAATTGCCATATTGTATTTATTTCGCCACCATGGCCTATTTATTGCCTTAACTCCCTTATTTGACCTTATTTGCACTCACTGTATATATACTTTGTTTTCATTTTGTTCTACTGTATTATTGACTGTATGTTTTGTTCATTCCATGTGTAACTCTGTGTTGTTTTATGTGTCGAACTGCTATGCTTTATCTTGGCCAGGTCGCAGTTGCAAATGAGAACTTGTTCTCAACTAGCTTACCTGGTTAAATAAAGGTGAAATGATAGGTAGTGAAAGTAACCTACTAGTATCGTTCCTGTCAGCCGCACTGAGAGCATCTGAAAACCTTGCGGTAGGCTGATTAGGCTGCTGGCATGGACTGTATAAGAAATGAGAAGTCTTAATAGCCTCACTGACCTTTACCTCCTCCCCTCCACCACCACCCCTCCCATTCTTGTCTCTCATTACTAACCAAAAAAATCCCTCACACACCCCTCATCAGCATAGCCTCATCATGCGTGACCTTCCTTCGATAGACATTTATATCGGTGTAATAACAAGTGCAGCAAATCGAGGGCAATTAATATAAAATAAATAAATGAGTTGGGTAGAGCTTTGTTTTACAGCCCACTGCTTACTTAATGTATTATATTCTCTATTTTATTATTTTCTATTCTATGTACCATTTGGGACTGGTAGTTACCAATTGTGTTGAATTTTCTGAGGTAAGCACTAGACATTATTCCCACAGTTTCTATGTAAATATCAGGTAAGTACCAACTGAAATTGGGCTGTAAAATAAAGAACTACCGTGAGACTATCACTTCATAACGACGGGGAGGAAAGACTGGGCCGCCATAACTTCTAGGTAGAATTAGGAAGCGTTACAAAAAACGTATCTAAGTCCTTTCCATTTATGCTGAGAGTAGGTCACGGAAATATAATTCAGATAAAGAAAGTGTGTCACTAGGTTTTTCCCTTTGCTAATGCAGCTGGGGGGGGGAAGCTCTTTGCAGTCCCAGCAGTTCTTAAGAGCATTTGATAAAGCTATGGCACGTCTTGCTCCGACTACAGAGCCCTACAGTACCTGATTACAGTGGCAGACTAGCCCACACATGCCGTGTGTGTGTGTGTGTGTGTGTGTGTGACTGACTCTAGAATGTTGTCTCGCTGGTAAATAGGAGAAAGGCTGGGATTGGGATGTGAGTTCTTACAGATGAGAAAGAATCAATGTACCAGAGATTTAAACAGGGAATGGAAGCAACAAAGATATTGCAGTTGAAGTCGAATACATTACATTTAAATTACACTAAAATTACACCTTAGCCAAATACACTAAACTCAGTTTTTCACAATTCCTGCCATTTAATCCTAGTAAAAAATTCCCTGTCTTAGGTCAGTTACAATCACCACTTTATTTTAAGAATGTGAAATGTCAGAATAACAGCTTTTATTTCTTCCATCACAGAAGTTTACATAGACTCAATTAGTATTTTGTAGCATTGCCTTTAAATTGTTTAACTTGGGTCAAATGTTTCAGGTAGCCTTCTGCAAGCTTCCCAAAATAAGCTGTGTGAATT